>NW_003314262.1:2367845-2391949 GCF_000143415.4 Selaginella moellendorffii | reverse complement strand
TTTTTTTAGCATTCCAGGGGCCTAACCCAAGGATATGGGGTCTCCCCCCCCTAGCATAGAATAGAACTTAGGGTTAGGCCCCACCCCGGGGCAAAATAAGGGCAAACAAGCAAAAGTTGGGCTTTGCCCCAAGTTTTTTAACTATACCCGATTTACCCCCTTTCCCTTCTATACATTTGGAACCCCCCAAAACCCTTTTGGCCCCCCCCCCCCCCCCCCCCCGCCTCCTTGAGGAACACACGCTTTGGGCTTTCACCCCAAGTGTCCCTTAGTATCAAGAGTTAGTTTCTGGGACAAGTTCGAAACTCACTAAATATGGAATGTCCTTAGATTGCAAATTTGGACATAGGATGAACACCACTGTGTTTAAGATAATCTTTACATTCCATAGATATGCCAAATGAGCAAATCTATGAGCATTTGGGACCGAAATGAAACTAACACAAAAGGTATGATAGTGAGGGTGTTTGGCAAACACGGTAAGGTATCATCTAGAAATATTGAGGGACTAGTCTCAATACATGAGGGTTTTTGTCACTAGCCAGTGCAAGACATAACAAGATGGAAACTCCATATGGGGCTAAGTATGCTTAGCTAATAATACATAGGAATTATGTCCTTATGCTCATCTAGTCTAAGTACACTCGAAATGCTTAGTTAACTCCATTAGCACAAGAGGGACTGATAAAGGGTCCAGCAATACCAACTTTTTCCTGTCATGGCAGTAAGGAAAGAGTGTCTGTAAGGACTGGCCGACAAGTATCTTTCGATACCTGAAGTCACATTCGCAACACTCTCCCCCCCTTAGGGAAGATCGATGTCCTTGTCGATGTATACCCGAGTTTAGCAAACTGTTAAGGAAACAACTTTGAAAGTTAATGGAAAGCACACTATGTGGGAAACACACGGACTTAAATGAGTTATGGAATGACCTCTCCTCTACGTCCAAAGACATTAAAACTCAGACACCCTCCAGCCGTCGCCGACAAGGAAATGACTAACGGAGTTAGCCACCCTTGCTACTCTGAGTACCACTCGCCTTACAAAAAAATGATACATCCCTGCCCGCAGGGACATAAGGAGAAGGCTAGAGGCCCAACTTCCCTTGAGCAAGAAATCAACTATGTCGGGAAGATTTAAACAATTATTATAAACTGGTAGATTAAATTGTTTACACAACCACGCCCCTTTTCAAAAACGAGTCATCGAGAGAGAGGCCAGGACTTGTGATCAGTCTATAATAGTTATCCCCATGGTTATGGATTAAACCCATGCACCGAAGTGCAAAATTCAGCCTACCAAAACTGACCCAAGTACTAACGAACAAGAGAAACGACACTTTGATTTATAAAAATATATTACTTTATGGATTTGCAAGATTTATTACAAAGTTTATAAAAGTTAGTCTTTATTACTATTCTCATATTCTGTGACAAGCTTACGAGCATGTGTAAGATTTTTAAGAGGTTCCCAAGTTGATTCACAAGTCGGGTAACCTTTCCAATTAACTAAATATTCCTGTAAGCAACCAAAGAGAACGACTTGAGAGACGATCCATAGGGGTTCAAATATAGAGGGAAAGAGCCCATGAACAAAAGTGCACCCCCTTTTCCAATCAGTTAAGAGTCTTGGGATACTTAGAGTTAAGTGTCCTTGGGTTTGAATAGTACTGGGCTGGGTGACCTCCCGAGAAGTCCAAACTCAGGAGCTTACAATTCCTTCACACGAGCCCGTCTTCGAAACCAGGAATCCAAGATAGTTTCAACTTTGTATTCTGGTTCACTGTCCACAATATCTGGTGGCACGAGCCCGTCTCCGAAACCAGGAATCCAAGATAGTTTCAACTTTGTATTCTGGTTCTTTTTCCACAATATCTGGTGGTGGAGAAATCTTCCCTTGACGTGCAACATCCATAGTGTAAGGAGCCAATAGGTTGGCATGAAATACATTATGAAAATTAGACATCTCTGCATGCAAATCCAACTGATAGGATATATCACCAATGCATTTTTAACACCCGATAGGGTCCAACATACCTCTGCAAGAGCTTCCAAGACAAAGAACCCTTAATGTTCAAATTCTGGGAAGATAGCCACACCTGATCTCCCACTTAATAGGATACATTCTGGTGATGTGGATCCTTATCACATCGATACCTATCCTGAGCTTTGCCCATCACCTTAGTAGCTTTAGACCAACCTTGGCATAGCAGCTCTGCATAAGTCTCAATGGCTGGGACCAACACTTTGGATATTGATTTCGGTACAATAATTTGTTGAGGCAATCTGTGAGCATTTCCTTGCAGCATCTCCCATGGAGAACAGCCAATAGTGCTATGAAATGTGTTGTTATAATAGATTTCTGCTATATCCAAATGCTCCACCCAGTCACGTTGGTCTACCACGACATAGTACCGCAGATAATCCTCAACTTGAGCATTCACATGTTTAGTCTGCCCATCAGTTTGAGGATGATAAGCCATACTAAACTTCAACTTGGTACCAAATAGCTGGAATAGTGTGCCCCAAAACTTCCCTGTAAACCTTGAATCTCTATTCGAGATCATCTCTTCAGGAAGACCACGAACCTGCACTACTTCATGGAAAAGAGCTTTGTTGCTTGCTTCACATTCACTGTTTCCACAGTTGAAATGAAGTGTGCAATCTTCGACAATTGATCCACAACCACCATCAAAGTATCATAACCCTTAGTTTGACGAAATCAAGTGTCGCACTCTAAAATGGCCATGTTGGTGCTGGAATGCATTGCAACTTCCCAACCTGCTTCTCAATTCTTTGCTTACATTGCTGGCATATAAGGTAGGAACGGACATAATCTACTACATCACCTTCCATACCAAACCAGAAAAATCCCTTTTTCAACAAAGCTAGAGTCTTCCACTTTCCACCATGTCCTACTGCTGGAACATCATGATGTTCCCGCAAAAACAACTGCTACAGATTCTTAGAGGGAAGATACAATCTTTCTTGCTTATAGAATATAAGCCCATCCCAAACTGAGAAGTGAAGCTTCACATTGGTTTGACTAGCAACTTTTGCTGCTTCGCTACCAACATCTTGCTTCAACAACTCTGCATGATGCAAGATTGCCTTCGCTAATCGATCACTTCCATACGAAGCCCGAACGTCCTCTAACCAGTCTGAACTGATTGCCAATATTGCCCAAAATTGAGCCTGATGACTCAATGCATCCGGAACAATATTGTCTTTACCAAATTTATATATGATTTTAATATTATATCTAGCAAACTTCTCTTACCAATGAGCATGTTTCAGCATAAACTTAGGCTGCATAGCAAAGTAGCTCAATGTATTACTATCTATATAAACCTTGGTATGTCCACCCAAGTAGTGTCTCCAGTGTTCTAGGGCCGACACTATAGCAAACATTTTTTTCTCATGCGTTGGCCATCTTCGTTGAGTTTATCCAATTTCTTGGAATAAAATGCAACGGGACAACTATGTCATCTTAGCGTAACACCAACAACTTTGTCACAATCTTGCTGCAACACAGCACCAACAGCATAGCCAGATGCATCACAATGCACTTGAAGGGTTTATCAAGATTTTGGATCCTGAGAACAGGAGCCGTAGTCAAGATTTCCTTCAACCGTACAAAAGCACGCTGACAAGCTAGTGTCCAATGAAATGGTATACTACTCTTCATCAACTTAGTCAACAGAAGAGCAATTCTTGCAAAATTGTAGACAAACTTACGATAGTATCCCGCCAAACCGAGAAAGGAACGAACATCTGATACAATGGTCGGGCCTTCCCAAGACTTCACCGCTTCCACCTTCTTTGGATCGACCTCAATTATGCCACCACCAACTATATGTCTGAGAAAGTTTATGCGCAATTGTCCAAAAGTGCATTTACTTTCCTTAGCATACAATTGGTGTTCACGCAATTTCTGAAACACCAGCTTCAAGTGTTTCAAATGATCCTCCAACGTTTCACTGAAGACTAGAACATCGTCGATATATAAGACAACAAATGTGTCCAAATAATCTCCGAATATTCTATCCATCATAGTGTTGAACATTGTCGGAGCATTGCATAACCCAAATTGCATGACCAGGAACTCATAAGATCCATACCGAGTCTTAAAGGCTATCTTCTCCACATCCTGATCAGCCACCCATATCTGATGATACCCGGACCACAAATCAAGTCGCATAAAATACTTAGCCTTTAAGAGCTGGTCAGACAAATCATCAATGCAAGGCAAAGGATAATTGTTTGTGACCATGATCTTATTGAGTGCCCGATAGTCAATACACATCCTCATGGTTCCATCCTTTTTCATAACAAAAAGGATAGATGCTCTATAAGGTGACTTGCTTGGTCGGATATGACCTTTATCAAGAAACTCCATAAGTTGTTTCTTGAGTTTAGCCATCTCCTTGATGTTCAATTCATATGAAGCTTTTGTAGGTAGAATAACCTCAATCTAATAATCAACCTCATGGCTAGGAGGTAGCCTTGGTGGCAAATCCTTCGGGAAGATATCCTGATTCCATGCCAACAACTCCAATATCTTCTCTGGTATAAGATCAACTCTGTTGCTGATTCGAACTGAGTCACCGACACCCCAGCTTCCATCACTTGAACCCAAAAGATCCGACATCCCTTCTTAGCTACTTTTTGAGCAGCTCTCACAATCAAGAACTTTGCATCCCAATTCTTTCAAGAGCACTTTTACAACTTGAAGGACACATTGGAATGTCCTTCTGACTTCAATGTGATACGATTTTGTCTAGCACCATAAATCCTTTTTATATATTTGTTGAAGAAGTCCATACCAAACACCATCTGAAAATATGGTATCTTCAACACTACCAAGTCCACTCTTTCTTTCCACTTGGATATTTTTATTGGAACATCACTCATAAATTTTCTAGCTATTTGCCCATCTTCTACAAACCAGAAGTGCGTAGGCGACATTTGCTCAATATTCAATCCTAACAACTTAACTAAGTCTTCAAATATCACGCTGTGCATAGCTCCCGTGTCAATCATCACTCAGATTCGGTGTCCACGGACAAAGCCTACCAGATACATCAACAGATCAATGTTTGCATTGACTGCGAGAAAAGCTTAAGGAAAACAATGAAAGTAACTCACCTCCTCTTCCTCATAGTCTGCATTGACCAACTGTCCCTCATGACATTAACTCGAGACCTTGTCTTATGATTGTTAGGACATTCTGACCTATATCCTGACTCTCCACAATGGAAGCAATGACCCACACTACCTGTTCCGCTAGGAGCAGGTTTTGCAAATTGCTACTGCTTGTACCCACCAGGAGGAGGAACACAGGGCCTAGGACCAAAAGAAGTTGCTGGTGGTCTCCAACCACCACCACCTTTGTTAACCGTTGCTTGTGAGCCTCCATGGTGGAACTTGCTTTCCACCCTCTATTTCCAATCACCTTGTTTATTCCCAGAATTTTTATTCTTATCTGAGGTACTAGCATACGGTTGCTGATATTGTTCCATAAGCGAGTGACTAAAGGCAACTTGTTGCACTACCTCCTTACACTCTAGGTATGTCTTTAGCTTAAACTTCAAAATCTCATTGCAAGAAAGTGAACTTAAACCTTCCAGGAAATAACTTCGAGCATCTTCATCACTCATATTTGCAATCATAATATGCTTCTAAGCAAACTCATTAACGTAATGCATAAGGTCCCCTTGCTGCTTTAACCACCACAACTCCACATGAAGTCTTAGACCAAGATCATCCGGCAAGTATTCCTTATGGATACGAGACCGCATCTTAGTCCAACTTCTAGCCTGCCCTTTTTCAACACACGCCTGGCACCACCAAGTTTTGGCATGATCGGTGAGAAAGGATTGCGTGCATGCAACTTTCATATGATCATCTACATCTGCCGCTATGAAATAGTTTTCCATATCGTAGACCCAATTTTCCAAAACCTGATAGTCTTGCATGCCTCTAAAGTTGGGTGGTTTCGGAGGCTTGAACTTTGAAACTCGTACAACCGGGGGCAGTTGCAAAACTTCATCATCCTCAAAACTTGAAGAGGAATTTGGTTGCTTAGGTTTAGTTGGTTTAATTGCCTCAGCTTCTTTCTTCCTCTTCTTGTTCTCCTTCTTTAATTTGCGAATCTCCCTTCACAAATTCTCGATCTCGATTTCCTAAGCCGTACGTTGCAGTGCCATAGCATCTGGCTCTTCCTTTTTTGACTCAGTCTCAGCCTCTTCCACAACATCTCTAGTAGGAGTTTCCTCCTCTTGATTTGCCCGTTTAGAAGTTTCAGCATCATCAGCACGGTTCTTTTTCACCATCCCACTAACTGCATGCATGCCTCTATCAGTAACCAAACATGCATACAACATTGTTACCGAATGGTGCAATCCAACTAATCCTACACAGATCACTTTGGATCTACTAGAAAAGTCTCTACGTATGTAACTTGAGTCAGAAAATCTAACAAAAGTTGAATAGAAATTGCTAGGACAATTGCTCTGATACCAAATGTAGCACACTTGAATTTGGAGCCAGACTCCAAGCCCGTTGCGCTATGAAATGAGGGTCCGGCACAATCCCATAAGCACCAGCTCCCCATATCCAGCACCTACACGCAAAATGGTGTCAAACAAAGTCTGGCACAATTTTGGCATACCGGTGGCCTAACGCGAGGAGGAGGGTACCCTACCGACTAAAGTAGCGTGGAGCTTGAGTTTAGACCCAAGCCGAAAGCAAAAAAAGGAGCGATATAGCCCAATAGGAGGCAAACTAATGTCTCAGATGGTCGAATATGCAATCCAACCACTATCCCTACTATACATTTGGAACCCCCCATAGCCACCCCCCCCCCCCCACCACCCCTTGAGAAACACACGCTTTGGGCTTTCACCCCAAGCCTCCCTTAGTACCAAGAGTTGGTATCTGGGACAAGCTCGAAATTTACTAAATATGGAATGTCTTTAGATTGCGAATTTGGACACGGGACAAACATCATTGTGTTCAAGCCGATCTCTACGTTATGTAGATATGCCAAATGAGTGAATCTAGACACTTTCCATAAACATTTAAGACCGAAATGAAACTAACACAAAGGGCATGATAACTGTAAGCTCCTGAGTTTGGACTTCCCGGGAGGTCACCATGATAACTGTAAGCTCCTGAGTTTGGACCGAAATGAAACTAACACAAAGGGCATGATAACTGTAAGCTCCTGAGTTTGGACCGAAATGAAACTAACACAAAGGGCATGATAACTGTAAGCTCCTAAGTTTGGACTTCCTAGGTCACCCAGCCCAATATTACTCAAACCCAAGGACGCTTAACTCTAACTATTCTAAGACCCTTAACCAATTGGAAAAGGGGGTGCACTCTTATTTATAGGCCCTTTCCCTTTATATTTAAACCCCATGGATCGTCTCTCAAGTCGTTCCCTTTGGTTGCTTACAATAACGAAGGTGTTTGGCAGACACGGTAACCTATCATCTAGCAATGTTGAGGGACTAGTCTCAATACGTGAGGGTTCTTGTCACTAGCCAGTGCAAGACATAACAAAATAGGAACTTCTTACTAGGTTAAGTATGCTTAGCTAATAGCACGTAGGAATTCCATCCTTATGCTCGTCCGGTCTAAATACACTTAAAATGCTCAGTTAACTCCACTAGCACAAGAGGGGCTACCAAAGGGATCCAACTGTACCGACCTCCTGCCATCATGGTAGTAAGGAAAGAGTGTCCGTAAGGACTAGCTGACAAGTATCTTTCGATACCCAAAGTCACATTCGCAACATTTCAGATGCTGCAAAGGAATGTTCCCGGAGTGCCTCAACAGATTGTTGTACCAAAACTAATGTCCAAAGTGTTGGTCCCAGCCATTGAGACTTATGCAGAGCAGCTACGCCAAGGTTGGTCTAGAGCTACTGAGGCAATGGGCAAAGCTCAAGATAGATATCGACATAATAAGGATCCGCATTGTCTGAATGTATCCTATCAAGTGGGAGATCAGGTGTGGCTATCTTCCCGAAATTTGAATATTAAGGGTTCTTTGTCTTGGAAGCTCTTGCCGAGATATGTTGGACCCTATCGGGTGTTAAAACGCATTGGTGATGTATACTATCAGTTGGATCTACCTACGGAGATGTCCAATGTTCATAATGTATTTCATGCCAACCTATTGGCTCCTTACACTATGGATGTTGCACGTTGTGGACAGTAAACCAGAATATGAAGTTGAAACTATCTTGGATTCGCAGTTTCGGAGATGGGCTCATGTGAAGGAATATCTAGTTAAGTGGAAAGGTTACCTGACTTGTGAATCAACTTGGAACCTCTTAAGAATCTTACACATACTCGTGAGTTTGTCATGGAGTATGAGAATAGTAATAAAGACTAGCTTTTATAAACTTTATAATAAATCTTGCAAATCAATAAAGTAATATATTTTTATAAATCAAGTGTCATTTCTCTCATTCGTTAGTACTTGGGTCAGTTTTGGCAGGTTGACTTCTGCACTTCGGTGCATGGGTTCAATCCATAACCATGGGGATAACTATTATAGACTGATCACAACTCCCCGCCTCTCTCTCGATGACTCATTTTAAAAAGGGGCGTGGTCATGTAAACAATTTAATCTGCCAATTTATAATAATTGTCTAATTTATAATAATTGATGGGGTTGATTTCTTGCTTAGGGGAAGTTGGGCTTCTTGCCTTCTCCTTATGTCCCTGCGGGCAATGATGTATCATTCCCTTGTAAGCCAAGTGGTACTCAAAGTAGCAAGAGTGGCTAACTCCGTTAATCATTTCCTTGTTAGTGACAGCCAGAGGGTGTCTGAGTTTTAATATCTTTGGATGTTGATGAGAGGTCATTCCATAACTCATTTAAGTCGGTGTGTTTCCCACATAGTGTTCTTTTTGTTAACTTTCGAAGTTGATTCCTTGATGGTTTGCTAGACTTGGATATGCATCGATGAGGACATTGATCTTCCCTAAGGGAGGGAGAGTGTCGCAAATATGACTTCAGGTATCGAAAGATATTTGTCGGCCAGTCCTTTCCTTACGGACACTCTTTCTTTACTACCATGACGACAAGAGGTCGGTACAGTTGGATCCCTTTGGTAGCCCCTTTTATGCTAGTGGAGTTAACTAGGCATTTCAAGTATACTTGGACTGGACGAGCATAAGGATGGAATTCCTACGTGCTATTAACTAAGCATACTTAGTCTGGTAAGGAGTTCCTATCTCATTATGTCTTGCACTGGCTAGTGACAAGAACCCTTGCATATTAAGACTAGTCCCTTAATATCGTTGGATGATAGCTTACTGTGTCTGCCAAACACCTTCGCTATCATGCCCTTTGTGTTAGTCTCATTTTGGTCCCAAATGCTGTTTGTCTAGATTCACTCATTTGGCATATTTACAGAATGTAGAGATCAGCCTGAACACAATGGTGTTCATCCCGTATCCAAATTCGCAATCTAAAGATATTCCATATTTAGTAAGTTTTGAGTTTGTCCCAGATACTAACTCTTGGTACTAAGGGAGGCTTGGGGTGAAAGCCCAAAGCGTGTGTGGGGGGGTTATGGGGGGTTCCAAATGTATAATAGGGATAGTGGTTGGATTGCATGTTCGACCACCTGAGACATTAGTTTGGCTCCTATTGGGCTGTGTCACTCCTTGTTTTGCATCTAACTTGGGTCTAAGCCCAAGCTCCACGCTACTCTAGTCGGTGGGGTACCCTCCTCCTCGCGTTAGGCTACTAGTATACCAAAATTGTGCCAGACTTTATCTGACACCATTTTGCATGTAAGTGCTGGATACGAGGAGCTGGTGCTCATGGGATTGTATTGGACCCTCGTTTTGTAGCGCAACGGGCTTGGAGTCCAGCTCCAAATTCAAGTGCGCTACAGTTTTGAAGTTTCAAATATATGATTTTGATGTTGTTCATTGCCTGAGGAGTTCTATGGCTAATGTTAATGCCCTTTTTTGAGTTCTTCTTTCTTTTTCAATTTTTTATTATGTTTTTAACAAGGTTGTTGTTTCAGCATCTGTGGATTTTTTGGACAAAGATTTCATACTATCAACAGTTGTTGTACTTAATATTCAATGTCCATAAAGTGCAAAGCAAGATTTACCTTTTTTTTATGAGGTTCATGATGTTCAAAAGGTTGAGCTGTCAATTTAAAGGCTTTGTGATGGGTTTGAGAATCTTGCATCACTTGCTAATGATTTACAATTTTAGCTTTTACATTCTTAATATCGTCTTGAGGACGATCTTGTTTATTTTGTAAGGACTAATCCTGATGAGAATTTATAGTGGTACTTTCTATATTTATTCCACGCTTTCTCCATGTGTACCATGATTCTTCTATTTTAGGCTGGTATATGGGACATCATTGTGTGACTAAAAAGTTGTGGAGGTTTTTCTATTAATCGGAGATGCGACATGATGTTATCTAATATATACGTGTTGTATTTGGTGCCAAGCTTATAATATTCCCCCTCATATTGCAAAAAGACAGTTGGAGTCAATTGCAATTTCCCATTTGCTTAAGTTGGTGGTGTTTGATCTAATGGAGTATTTTTCACAGTTGACTATTGGCAATAAATATGTCATTATTACTTTTAACTATTTGACTCATTTGGTGGAAGTCAGTGCTCTTATTAGTGTGTCTTCAATTGTTGTTGGATACTTCTTCCTCTATCGAATGGTGTTCCAGCATTTCTATCCGAAGTGAATTCTTTTAGATAATAGTCCCGCATTTATGGCTAAAACATTTTATGTTTTAACGTCTCAATTAGGGATATGCCACACTTTCACAAGTGCTTATCATCCACAGTCAAATGATTTGATGGAATGGCTTATTCAGACTTTCAAAGGCATGATTAAAAAGTACATGAATTTTTAGCATTCAAATGAGAATGGTTATTTGCCATCTTTTTGATATGTGTATATTATAAGGGCATAGATTTCTATTATTACTTCACCATATAAACTCCTATATGGTTATGATCCGATACTACTAATGAGTTGAGTTTACTTTCATGATTGCCACAAGTTGCCGATGCTAGGTCAGTATTTAATGAGTATTCCTCCACTAGTCTGAGTAGAGTTTGTTAAACATCTGAGCTACATACAAGTGGGACAACAATGGCACTAAAACTCCCATTTTTGTCCACTTGCAAAGTATAAAGTGGATGACTTGGTGTTAATCTGTTTTCCCAATCTTATGGTATATGGTTTATCTAAGGGGATCCTTGCTTAGCGGAAGCAACCATATCAAGTATTGCAACAAGTTAGACCACAAATTTATGCCGGAGCACTCGCTCTTATATATAATCTAGGGTTTTTTAACTAATTGATATTCCACATTTCTATATTCCATTTCCATATTTCATGCACTCACAATTAAATTTTTCATAGATATTAAAAGTTATATTTGATGAAAGCTCAAAAGTCTTTTTATATTTATATTTTTCAGGATGATGAGATGGGTGTTTCTGGAGTAGAAGCACCTTATAAATAATTTTCACTCGTCAAGCAAGGTAAATTTAAATGAAACTTTTATATATGTAGATAGAAAATTAATTTATAGTTTCTAAATGAAACTTGGTATTAAATAAGCTTACTCTATATTTATTTTAAAATATAAAAAATTGGATGTATGGAAAATACATAATACAGTGGTACATCAAAGTGATAAAAAAAAAATTACATTAAAATGAAAATATTCTAATACTTTTCTATTTTATTTTTTCGAGGATCAAAACTATTTTTAATTGTAAAATTTTATTTTTTGCGCAAAAGTAGTTGGTCATGAATAAATTTTAAAAGTTTTGATCAATTTACTCATGTTTTTGTACCAGTGTATCATGTATTTTCTGTACAGTAATTGAAAATAACATTCTTACTATCTTAATAACTACCTATAAAGTTTTTCACAGAATATTCTTTTAAATTTTCTTGCAATAAGTTTTTCCTTTTCTAACCAATTGTTAAGTTAAATCATAATTTTGGAGAAAGTGTCACAACTTATTTGAAACCAATATTCTTATGGGGGGCAGACAGAGGAGAAGGCGAAGAGGATTTCAGCCGCTAGACACCTATTTGAACCTTTGAGTCTCATGCTCCTTGTTGGTGGGAGGGGGGACAGAATGAATTATACTTGAAAGAGAAGCTATAAAACGTGAAGAGAATAAATTAGTGGCGAGCCAGCAGCGGAGATAGGAACTAATGTCCTAATCATTATATTATAAATCATAGTGAGTCATTTTCATTTTGCTTGTGTTGCTGTGCTGCTTCTTCCACAAACCCTCCATACACGTAGGATCCAAAGCTCCAAATCGTAAGAAGGATTGACATTACCTTAAAGCCGCTCATGTTGTCCCCAAAACACAGCACTGCCGCCACCGCTGTCAATGGAACTCTAGCCGCATTCAGAACTCCAGCAAACAAAGCCGACGTCAAGTAGAGCACTGCCACCCCGGCAAGAACCCCCAGCTGATTACTCACCGAAGCCCAAACGAGCACCATATAGTAAGCCACGGGGCCATGCTTGAACGCCTGGGACTCGCCACCCATGTCTCCAAAGTCACCACTGGCGATCACTCCCACCACCGTGAACAGGCACGCAAATATCGAGGTGACCACCTGGAGCTCGAGCACCAAGTGCACAGCGGACCCAACCCTCCTGTCCAGGAGCTTGACAAAGACGAGCTCCGAGAGAACAAAAATGAGGCCGTGGAGCGCTGATCCAGCAACGTCGAGCACGAAGCCGATGAGGTACTGCCGGCTCGTCGTCCCCGGCGGCCTGTCGGAGCTCGAGTCGAGGCCGAGGATGACGGCCCCGGCCGTCATGATCGCGATGGAGTTGACGCTGGACGCATTGAGCTTCTTGTGGACGAGCAGCCACGCAAAGATGGCGGTGAAGGCGAGCGAGCTGGAGGCCAGCAGCGTGGACGTGGATGCCGGCAAGTAGGCGTAGCTCCAGGCGAACATGAAGTTATCGGCGGCGCTGAGGAAGCCAATGACCGCGTAGGCGAGGAGGAGCGTCCAGGTCGGGCGTGTTGGGGCGATGCCGCGGACTGGATAGACGAGCAAGAGGATGATAGCCGGGAGAGGCCACCCGGCTGATCCCACCCATGTAAGGAGCCAGCGATGGGAGCCGCCATTGACGTAGTAGAGCCGGAAGAGGATGCTCGACACCGGAAAAGCCACGAGCATTGTGAGCGTGCTTAGCACGAGTAGGATCCAGAAGCTCGCGGACATTCTCGAGTAGACGGCCCATAGCGCGGAGAATTTTGATTGCACTGCTGCGCGGCTGCTGCGACCTAGATGGATGCAAATCCAAGTAAAGCTAGGCTTGGTGTTTAGCATGCTATGGAAAGAGTTAGAGGAGCTACTTACCATCCTCGTGTTCCGCCATAGCCAACAAGCTCTTCTTTAGGTCTGTCATTCTCAGCGAATATACCTGGTAGAGTTTGGGAGTGATACGTACTTGTCCCAATGATGCATTTGCAGTAACATAGAGCATATTCTACTTCCGGGAATATCATTCACCACATTCATACGATTGTTTTCAAAAACTGTGCCGCATCGAGTGATGGATTTGCAGCTTCTTGCGCGTCAAACGATTTGAGTTACACATCCGCGAGAGTAAGTCCTTGCTGCGATCGTCACACATCATCTGTAATGTAAGGAAAAAATGGTTTTCAAAATCGTTTATTTGGAAAATGAGTACTGTCCTAACCAGCTGCGAGACAAGCGTGTAGAGTGGTAGTGTGTTATAGCTGCAAAGAACTTGGACAAAGATCCTGAAAACTGAGCAAGTTAAATATTTAAAGAAGATAAATTACTTTACCCGATAACAACATGAACTATCACCGCTATTTTGTTACCTAAAAGACATGAATCGATCCCAAACTCTAGCTATAACACAAATGAAAATATCAAAAAAGCATAGGTGACGACGACATTACCCAGATCCAGAAAAATAAAGTCAAGCCAAACGAGTTCTGCATGTCCACAGTTTTTGCTCACTTTTTTTCATTTTATTCCAAAATACCTGGAAGATAATGAAATGAAAGACGTAAAGGAAGGACTGGGACTTCGGTTGCATTTCCTCGTCGAACTTGGCATTACGTAATTCAAGCTGGAGTTTAGTGCCCATGATCAAAAGAAGCTGCATTTCAACGAATTAGCTAGCAAATTAGTATAGAAGTCATGCTTAACTCCCAATGGTATGAATGCCATCCACACGAACGTGTGCCACCCTGAACAAATACTATGAGAAAATTGTATTGCAACATGCAAATGGGGCTTACCATTGATGTTTAGAAGGAGAAACAAGATTACACAAATCCAAAAATAGGCACTGCCATCGATTACGAGAGTGAGAACCAAAATCAAACCCAGCGATTTCTAAGAACCTGATTCCAATGACCGTTCGAAAGTCATCACCCAGTACCATGCATAAGTACTTGTGAAAATTGAACTGCGGGATCAATCCATGTTTCTAAAAGTTAAAAACGCGTTAGATCTTCTGGAGAGTGTTATATTTGAAGCTTTGCAATACTCGGATGAAAGCTTGACGGATGGCTTGGTAGTCTGACTTAGTCACAGAGATTCCAAGTTGCCGGAAGCAACAAACCTGTAAGCTTGGGACAAATGAGAATTCTTTGATAAAGTTCTGAACAGAAACCCACAGTGACAGCAGTCATGGTTGAGAAACACAGGTGGCTTAGGGAAGCTGGAGGTGATGTCTCACTTGTGTCATCACTGCATTTGCTAAATTCTTTCTCCCACTTCCACCATGACCACATCTGATAGACATACTTGGAAGAACAAAAATAAACGTTTGTACCTTTGCTCTACTTAGTAGCAGGGTCAAGCAACAGCACAAGAGATGAAGAGCTCCCAAAAGGAATATCAAAATGTGAAGGTAATGGATATCTTCGCTCTCGATCAGTGTAACTTTGCCCTGCGAAAAGACAGCACCAAAAGTAGAAAAACCAAAGTAACCAAATGGGACTTTATGTATATACGAACATTTCTTTCGCAAGTGTTCTTCGAACGGCTGTGTCTTCTATAGCTTTCACGGCATGGAGTGATGCGCGCACTGACCCCAAGAGTCGATGAGACACAAAAGAGTTCCCCCAGCAATTGGAAAGCTCCGAGAAGAAGCGAGATGGAGCCAAGCAGCATTAACTCTATCGATTGATATAAGTTAGAAACTTACTAGACAATAGACAATGCCATTTACCTTCTTTCAATCCTTGCAATGCAGCATCTACTTGGATCCATTTGCGTTGCTTGAACCACTGGAAAACAAATCATGGAATTTATATGGCATTGTGTTATTACCTCCAAGAGAGCTTTAGACCGGCTTTAGAACAAACCATGGTAGTAAAATGGACCACATTCTTGATGGCGAGGGCCAGAAGAACAATGACAGAGCACACAGCGGCAATGGCCCAAGTTGGAGCGTCCTGAATCCTCAAAGCTTGCATTGGAACCAATCACACTTTTGGGGGAATTCGTAAAGAGAGCTTTGCCTTTTACTCTTCGTAAGAAAGGGAGTGAGAGTAGCAAAGCAAGAGATGCCCACTAGACGGCTGCGGCCTATGGAAAGGAGACATAGAGTCGAGCACATTTAAGCGGCATCCATTTTCTTTTCTTACTTTCTCGCAAGTCTCTTTCGTCTGGCTCCGAGTTGGCACTTTGGAACAATCAAACAAATCTTTAGTGTAGTTCAAAACCAAAAACGGAGATTCAACTTCTGAGGAAGATCTTACGCAAGGCCGCTGGAGTTTCATAGACAAGTTTACGGAGTTCCTGCTTTGATTGGCAAGTTAAATTTGAGTGAGGACTATTTCAGGAAACTTGGAGAGACGTTTCTCAAGATTATATTATGACCTAGATTCTGGTTGGGAGTTATAGAACTCCACATTAATTTGCAATTCAGTAGTAACAATGGACAGTAAATATATATTTAGGTTACACTCAAACCTTATATTAATATGCTACACTCAGCAATAACACCAGGATTACATAAATGTTTTACATATATAAAGTTTATATTACAGATTGATATGATATGGGTTTGATGAATTGATTGTTTTGGTGTACAATTGTCAAAAGTAGAAGAATACTCTAAAATATACTTAGATATTCTAAAAGTATTCATTAAATAAAATCTTTGTTACAATAGAAATGAAAAGTTATTTATTGTAAAATTTTACCAAAAGCATATCCAAAAGCATACATAATGAATATAAACAAACATATATTTGAGTGGGCTATGCATTTCATGTAGATAGGGTTTAGTACCTTATTGACATCTCTCCAAGTTTCTTAAAGTAGTCCTCATTCTTTAAATTTAAATTGCCAATCAAGAACAATGTGCCAACCAACCTTTATCAAACTTATTCAAACTTAGATCTTCTTTAAAAGTTGTAAACTCCTAGGTCTCTCTTTTTCTCTATGATGAGCTTTTGACAATTTGAACACTCTAATATCAATAGTTTTCTTAGATCCTTTTCTTTAGCTCCAATTAGGTCTTGATACTCTACAGAAGTTATATAGAGCAATTTAATATAATACTTCATTCACAATTTTAGCAAATTTATTTAGCACCAACTTTCTAATTTAGAGCCAAAGATTAGTATGCCAACAAAGTTTGATGATATGCTATATCTTCCTCAACCAAGTAAGGCTTTGAATTGCTATATAGCCTATTAATATTCCATTTTGTCCTATGTAGGCTTACTCAAATATCTAAAACACCTCTTTCTTCGTTTTTCACCCTTTTTGAAAGGAGTGGTCATATTTTTCAGGATTTTGATCTCTTTGTTCAACACTTTCACCAGCATGTTCAACAATATTGATCAAGAGTACACTACCATCAATAAAATGTAGCAATTGTGCTAAGGCTTCAAGTTTGTATCTATTTATGCATCAAAGTTCCATATAATCACTATTGATATTTCATGGGATGATGCAATTCTTAACCTTTATGACAACTTATGGCATTTTGTAGGACATCCATAGATGAAGGTATCCACTGTAAGACTACAATACAAGTGGATAATTAGTTGCCTCAAAATAAATAACTAATTTATATAATGGAAAAGTGTAGCGCATGTGATCATGGGATGAGATTTGGATATACTGTCACCGTGGATCTTTGGAACCTTGGGAGATAAATGGGGATAAAATAGCCACTAAGGGCTCTCTCATCAAGCAATTGCCCCTTTTCCAGTTGGCTTAAGGGGAGAGAGATAAATGTAAGGAACCAACTCGCCGAGGTGTCGTAGGCTAAAGGAACCCCGAAAGCATGACCAAAATGACAAAGAGTTCATCGGATGGGACCAAGTCGAGATCGAGTCCAAGACCGACTCTAGGACCGAGTTCGAGATAGAGTCCGGAATCGAGTCCGAGACCGACTCGGGGACTGAGTTCGAGTCCGAGTTCGAGACCGAGTTCGAGACGGAGTCCGAGATCCGAAATCGGGTCCGAGACCGAGTCCGAGGTCGAGTCCGAGGTCGGGTCCGAGATCGGGTCCGAGATCGAGTCCGAGATCGAGTCCGAACCCGAATCCGAAGTCGGATCTGAAATCGGGTCCGAGATCGAGCCAGAGACTAAGTCCAAATACTAATACGGGTCAAGGGGTGAAAGCCCAAAGCGTGCGTCTCCCAGGGGGGGGGGGGGGGCTGCAGGGGGTTCCAAAGTATAGTAGGGATAGTGAGGTCCAGGAACCAGTTTTGAAGGGACTCTCTAGTTGGGCTTCCAAACCGACTTGAGGTTGGGACTGGGACCGAGGGGCCTTGGGTGGGAGTGAGCATGGACTTGGCTGGTGCCGAGGGGCCATCCAAGGAAGTGCTCAAGAGCAGCTCCCACTCCCGAAAGGGAAACCGATTGCGGTGCTCCCGGCTCATGTGGAGTGGTGCCCCACTTGAGTACCATGCGGCTCATTGGTCCTCGCCCTTCCTAGGGGCTTGGGCCTTCCTTCGGGATGGAAGTGGGGGGCGAGAGGTACCCATACCGGGCCGCTAGGCCACGGTGTTTCGCCCCGGCGTCCCGAAGCAAGTGTTGCACTCAAGACTTGGGATTTAGAGGGTCCCATGATCAAGTCTTGTGGTACCAAGGGATGTTAGGAACCTGGAAGCTTGGTGTGCTTGGCTGCTTGTGCTTGCGGGGAGTGTAGCCGAACCTTAAGTCCAGCCTAACCCGGGGAGGGGGATTGAGAGTGATTTGGGAATCCGTGGAAGGATGGCTAACACTCCGTTGCTCGTGCAGTGAGTAGCTGAAACCAAGTAGGAGCTGGTACCATAGGCGAAAACCTTGGCAAGGGAACTTAGCAAAAGCCAAGGCAGTGTTGGACGGATAGACGAGGTAAGCTGGCAAATTGGAAAGGAAAAATTTGTGGCTTACAATTTGGTATCGGAGCCTTCTCCTCAGTTCTAGCGAAGGATAGAGGCGGATTGCTGGGAGATGGCAAGGGCAGGGCGTAAGCGAACCCAGGCGGAGACAGAACCTCCGCCAGAGCTGGAGCCTCCGGTCGAACAAGAGGCTATGGATGAGGAATCCTTGCATGAGGAGGACTCTAGTGAGGAAACTTCCAAACAGGAGTCCGGTGGCGAGGTTCGGTCGTCCAAGGCTCGATTGGACGTTCTAGAAGGTCAATTGGCGCAGACCAATGCCCTGCTGGAGACTCTCGTACGCAAGCTAAAGCGTGACGAGAAGCGGAAGAAAAGGCGAAAGACTGCGGATGCTGGCAGCGCAGAAGGTGCGGACCCTTCGGCAGGGACTGAGGCAAAACCAGACAAGGTCGAACAGACTGAAGTGGAATCAGTCCCTCAGGTAGTTCCCAAGTACAAACCAAAGCCCCCACCGGTCTTCAAGGGAGTGAATGACTATAAGGTGGTGGAGGATTGGTTTTACGATATGGAGGACTACTTCCGAGCGTTGCGGTTACCGAGCTCGGAGAAGGTCCCATGTGCAAAACCATACTTGGCAGATAATGCCAAGTCTTGGTGGAGAACAACGGAGGCCAACGAAGGACCGGTGGTCACTTGGGACATGATGAAGGCGAGGATCCGCGCAACATATGTTCCTCTGAATGCCACTCTGCATCTGAGGGATGAACTGAGTAGGCTGAAGCAGACTAGAACCATCCAGGAATATGTGAATGGGTTCATGGCAAAGAGGATACTTGTCATGGACATGGGGGATATGGATGCGTTCCATGCCTTCATATCAGGTTTGCAAACCTGGGCTCGCGGTGAGGTGATGTGCTGGAACCTGACCAACTACAAGGAAGCGTTGGATGCGACCATCAAGGTGCATTTCAACGATAACCTGCGAAAGGGGAACACGACGGGGTCGGGATCCACGTTCAGCAAAGGGGCCAAACCAAGGGGAACATATAGCAGGGGGAAATTCAAGAAGAGTTTCTCTAAGAATGAGTCCTCTGGGTTTCGAAAAGGCAAATCCGGTGGCCAGCGAGCAAGTACGTGGGGGAGTCAAGCGAAAAGAGACAAACCCACGGATAAGAAGGTCAAGTCATATAGCAGCGTGGGAAATAACGTATGCTACAACTGCGGTGAAGCGGGACACTTCTCGAGGGAATGTCCCTACCCGAAGAAGGCCAGAGCCAATATGGCCATCAAGTCGGGTGAAGTCCAAACTGAGATATGTGATCCAGTCCTTAACTCAAAGTTGCTCATTACACGAGCAACTTTGGTAGAGAGTCGTTCGCGACATCTACTAGCCCTCCGAGGGAAGCTCAGAGGTAGCTTTGTTAAGATCCTTATTGACACGGGTGCTTCGGATAATTTTGTGGCTGCAGACATAGTCTGGCAAGCCGGACTAACGGTGCAGCGGCTAGGCGAACCAAGGACTATAGAGTTTGTTCAAGGTAGCCAAAGCACCGATGAGGTACTTCGACAAGCGAGAGTCGAAGTAGGGACATGGAAAGTAGACATGGATTTCACCGTGTTGGACATGGCGGGATTTGACGTGATCTTCGGAATGGATTGGTTCAATCGGTTCGTGGTAGCCCTGCATGGACAAGGTAGGAACCTTGTGGTACTGGTGAATGCCCAAGGAAGAAGATCTAGGGTGGAGGCCCAGGATCTAAAGGTAGGGCAAAGCAAGGCCAAAGAATCTTGCTTAAACCTGGTGTCCACGAGAGGACAACTCACTAAAGGAACTAAGGCAGCCTTTTTGTGCTTACTCTCGGTGAAGAGTGACAAAAAGACAGGAACGGAAGAAGTACCTTTAGTGATCTAGCGGGTGTTGGACCAATTCCAGAATACCATGCCAGAGGAGCTACCGGCGGGGTTACCCCCCGCACGACCGATAGAACATAAGATTGAGCTGGTCGAGGGTGTTGAGGCGGTGGTTCGTCCCCTCTATCGTTTGAACGAAAAAGAACTCAAGGAGCTCAAGTGCCAACTAGAGGAGTTGGTGGGCAAAGGGTATGTTAGGTTGAGCAAGTCGCCGTATGGGGCGCCGGTATTATTTGTGAAAAAGAAAGATGGATCTATGCGCATGTGCATAGATTACCGGTTGCTCAACAAGTATACCAAGAAGAACAAGTACCCGTTGCCAAGGATTGAGGACCTGTTCGATAGGTTGGGAAAGGCAAAATACTTCTTGAGGATTGACCTAAGGTCAGGATACTACCAGATCAGGGTAGCCGAGGAAGATGTCGAGAAGACAACCTGTCGAACGAGGTATGGGAGCTTTGAGTTTTTGGTGATGCCCTTTGGGCTGTGCAATGCGCCGGCAATGTTTTCGGCGTTGATGAACCACATCTTTGTACCCTATCTGGATCACTTCGTGGTCGTCTATATTGACGACATCCTGATCTATAGAGAGATGCTAGAGGAGCATGCCAAACACTTGGCGAAGGTGTTTGAGAAACTAAGGGAACATAAACTGTATGCTAAAGAGAGCAAATGTGACTTTGCTCAGCAAGAGGTAAAGTTTCTCGGGCATGTGGTGGGCCAGGACGGGCTCAAGGTGGACCCGGAGAAGGTCCAAGCGATCCAGGAATGGGAGCGACCATCGAATGTACATGAGTTGAGGGCGTTCTTGGGGCTATGCAACTACTATCAAAAGTTTATCAGACACTATTCGAGAGTAGCTTTGCCCTTAACAGATCAAACGGGAAAAGGGAAGATGGTATGGACAGCGGAATGCGAGGCGGCATTCGTCCACCTCAAAGGGAAGTTGAGGAAGGCTCCGGTATTGGCATTACCAGACTTTGGTAAGGACTTTGAGGTAGACATGGATGCTTCGGACTTTGCGTTGGGCGCAGTTTTGAAGCAAAACAACCATCCAGTAGCGTTCTTCTCGAAGAAGCTGGACAAGGCTCAACGGAAGTGGCCTGCCCACGAGAAGGAATTGTTTGCGGTGGTCAAGGCGCTCAAGGAGTGGCGACACTACCTTGGGAGACACTTCAAGGTTTACACGAACAATGTGGCAACGAAACACTTCTTGTCACAACCCGACCTAAGAGGGAAACAAGGTCGGTGGGCCAATGCCTTGGCCGAGTTTGATTGCGAGATTCTGTACAAGCCTGGGAAGAGCAACATCGTGGCAGATGTGCTAAGTCGAAAAGCGAGCTTGAGGTTGGCGATCTCCAGCGCAACAGCAACCTTCTGGGACGATGTGCGGACAGCATATGAGAATGATGGTCTAGCACAAGAAGTGTTGTTGAGGAATCTGGAGGCGCGGGAAGCTCACCAGAGAGGTGAGTTGCCAACGGAAGAGAAAACGGGCTATGCGGAACGCAACGGACTCATTTATTACAAGCAAACGAGGGTGTATGTTCCAGAAGGGGGACTAAGGAAGGTAGCCTTAGAAGAGTGTCATGACGGACCTCTTGCGGGACACGGGCCCAAGACGATGGGCTTACTCAAGAGGAAGTACCATTGGCCAGATATGGCTAAGGACATCCAAGACTATGTAAAGACATGTCCAACATATCAGCAGGTCAAAGCCATGATTAAGGTTAGTGGGGGCTTGTTGCAAAGCATCCCAATTCCAGATCGCCCGTGGAAATGTCTTACGATGGACTTCATTACGGGACTACCCCCAAGCGAGGGGTTCGATGCGATATTCATGGTGGTGGACCGATTTTCAAAGATGGCACATTTCATACCCACCACAACGGACGTGGATGCGGAAGGTGTGGCGAAGCTGTTCTTCGAACAAGTGGTTCGAGTGCGGGGAAGGCCGGAAGAGATTATCTCAGATCAAGATAAGATCTTCACTAGTAGGTTCTGGAGGACACTCCTAGAACAGTATCGCACCAAATTGAAATTCAGCACAGCTTATCACCCACAGACAGGTAATGGGTATTAAGTCAAGATTGATGGCACTAACACTTCTTGACAGACGGACAAACGGAAAGGGTGAATAGGCAGCTGGAGGATTATTTGCGATGCTATGTCTCGGGAGACCAGACCGACTGGGTAAGTCATTTGGGACTTGCGGAAATGTGTTATAACAACTCACCACACTCAAGCATCGGGGTGAGTCCATGGGAAGTCATCAATGGGCGAGCTATTGAAGGTCCTGTGGAACTCGGCGTGGCCGAGTATCATGGAGAGTTACCTGCAGTGGAGGCATTCACGGCGGAAAGACTCAACATTTGGAATCTAGTGAGGGATTCCTTGGAACGGGCTCAACAAAGGCAAACTAAGTACGCGAACCAAAAGCGTCGGGATGTGGAGTTCCAAGCTGGGGAGAAGGTGTGGCTGAACACCAAGAACCTCAGACTACCAAGTGGGATCAGCCGAAAGTTGACCCAAAGGTAAAGATGCATGTATTCCTGTAAATGAATTGATCTTGAGTTCCTTAAGCAGGTTCGCGGGGCCTTATGAAATTGAGGCACGAATCGGTAAAGTGGCTTACCGACTTTGACTTCCTCGAGAGATGGGGAAGATGCCCCCAGTGTTCCACGTGAACTTACTCAAGCCGTACTTTGAGGATCCGCTTCGCAAGGACCAAGTGAGACCTTTACTTGAGGTTATCCAAGGGGAAGAGGAATACGAAGTCGAGGCCATCCTCAATGCGCGCAAGAGCAAGCGACAAGGACGCGAGGTGAGAGAGTTCCATGTGAAATGGAAAGGATTTCCACACTGTGAAGCAACATGGGAACCGGAGGAGAACCTAGCGAACGCGCGAGATCTAGTGGAGGAATTTCTGCAAGGCAGAACTCTATGTACTTATGCAAAATTCAATTAAAAATATCAATTTGCAAAGTTGAGCAAGTGGCATATGTTGGGACCCAAAGGCGCGCCAAAGGTAAGCTAATTAGCATGGGTTGGATAGGTCGACCAGGCGTAGGGCACTACGCCCGACTCCCCGCGGGGATGTCGAATCCGTAGACGTATTCTACGGAGGTTGGGTTCGAGTCCCAACCCCCTAGTAAAGCAAGGCTGGGTTCAAGTTCCGACCCCATACTAGGGCGTGGTGAGGTGAGGAGTATAGGGACACCTATATTCCGTTGTCATGGGCTCTTGGCCGGGGAGGCTAACTTAGGCACACCGCTAAGTGGGGGGATGCCCCCGGAGACATGGTCAACAAGTCGTAGGATAAAATGAGACGTTCGATGTGGGCATCGAACTTCTTCTATGGGTGGTGGAGTTGTAAGGAACCAACTCGCCGAGGTGTCGTAGGCTAAAGGAACCCCGAAAGCATGACCAAAATGACAAAGAGTTCATCGGATGGGACCAAGTCGAGATTGAGTCCAAGACCGACTCTAGGACCGAGTTCGAGATAGAGTCCGGAATCGAGTCCGAGACCGACTCGGGGACCGAGTTCGAGTCCGAGTTCGAGACCGAGTTCGAGACGGAGTCCGAGATCCGAAATCGGGTCCGAGACCGAGTCCGAGGTCGAGTCCGAGGTCGGGTCTGAGATCGGGTCCAAGATCGAGTCCGAGATCGAGTCCGAACCCGAATCCGAAGTCGGATCCGAAATCGGGTCCAAGATCGAGCCAGAGACTAAGTCCAAATACTAATACGGGTCAAGGGGTGAAAGCCCAAAGCGTGCGTCTCCCAGGGGGGGGGGGGCTGCAGG
>NW_003314262.1:2366752-2367450 GCF_000143415.4 Selaginella moellendorffii | reverse complement strand
AGGAACCTCGAAAGCATGACCAAAATGACAAAGAGTTCATTGGATGGGACCAAGTCGAAGATCGAGTCCAAGACCGACTCTAGGACCGAGTTCGAAATAGAGTCCGGAATCGAGTCCGAGACCGACTCGGGGACCGAGTCCGAGACTGAGTTCGAGACCGAGTTCGAGATGGAGTCCGAGATCCGAAATCGGGTCGGAGACCGAGTCAGAGGTCGAGTCCGAGGTCGGGTCTGAGATCGGGTCCAAGATCGAGTCCGAGATCGAGTCCGAACCCGAATCCGAAGTGGGATCCGAAATCGGGTCCAAGATCGAGCCAGAGACTAAGTCCAAATACTAATACGGGTCAAGGGGTGAAAGCCCAAAGCGTGCGTCTCCCAGGGGGGGGGGGGGGGGGGGCTGCAGGGGGTTCCAAAAGTATAGTAGGGATAGTGAGGTCCAGGAACCAGTTTTGAAGGGACTCTCCAGTTGGGCTTCCAAACCGACTTGAGGTTGGGACTGGGACCGAGGGGCCTTGGGTGGGAGTGAGCATGGACTTGGCTGGTGCCGGAGGGGCCATCCAAGGAAGTGCTCAAGAGCAGCTCCCACTCCCGAAAGGGAAACCGATTGCGGTGCTCCCGGCTCATGTGGAGTGGTGCCCCACTTGAGTACCATGCGGCTCATTGGTCCTCGCCCTTCCTAGGGGCTTGGGCCTTCCTTCG
>NW_003314262.1:2358398-2366652 GCF_000143415.4 Selaginella moellendorffii | reverse complement strand
TAGGCTAAAGGAACCCCGAAAGCATGACCAAAATGACAAAGAGTTCATCGGATGGGACCAAGTCGAAGATCGAGTCCAAGACCGACTCTAGGACCGAGTTCGAGATAGAGTCCGGAATCGAGTCCGAGACCGACTCGGGGACCGAGTTTGAGTCCGAGTTCGAGACCGAGTTCGAGACGGAGTCCGAGATCCGAAATCGGGTCCGAGACCGAGTCCGAGGTCGAGTCCGAGGTCGGGTCTGAGATCGGGTCCAAGATCGAGTCCGAGATCGATTCCGAACCCGAATCCGAAGTCGGATCCGAAATCGGGTCCAAGATCGAGCCAGAGGCTAAGTCCAAATATTAATCCGGGTCAAGGGGGGAAAGCCCAAAGCGTGCGTTTCCCAGGGGGGGGGGGGGGGGGGGCTGCAGGGGGTTCCAAAAGTATAGTAGGGATAGTGAGGTCCAGGAACCAGTTTTGAAGGGACTCTCCAGTTGGGCTTCCAAACCGACTTGAGGTTGGGACTGGGACCGAGGGGCCTTGGGTGGGAGTGAGCATGGACTTGGCTGGTGCCGGAGGGGCCATCCAAGGAAGTGCTCAAGAGCAGCTCCCACTCCCGAAAGGGAAACCGATTGCGGTGCTCCCGGCTCATGTGGAGTGGTGCCCCACTTGAGTACCATGCGGCTCATTGGTCCTCGCCCTTCCTAGGGGCTTGGGCCTTCCTTCGGGATGGAAGTGGGGGGCGAGAGGTACCCATACCGGGCTGCTAGGCCACGGTGTTTCGCCCCGGCGTCCCGAAGCAAGTGTTGCACTCAAGACTTGGGATTTAGAGGGTCCCATGATCAAGTCTTGTGGTACCAAGGGATGTTAGGAACCTGGAAGCTTGGTGTGCTTGGCTGCTTGTGCTTGCGGGGAGTGTAGCCGAACCTTAAGTCTAGCCTAACCCGGGGAGGGGGATTGAGAGTGATTTGGGAATCCATGGAAGGATGGCTAACACTCCGTTGCTAGTGCAGTGAGTAGCTGAAACCAAGTAGGAGCTGGTACCATAGGCGAAAACCTTGGCAAGGGAACTTAGCAAAAGCCAAGGCAGTGTTGGACGGATAGACGAGGTAAGCTGGCAAATTGGAAAGGAAAAATTTGTGGCTTACAATAAAGCGCGCTGCAGTTGGTATAGGAGCAAATGGCACGGGTTCGATTCCCATTGATTAGTGGCTACTTAAAAGTATAATATACCCTTGAGCAAAGTATATTCCTACCCCTAAAATTTGAAATCGTACGTTTTGGGCATCCATGCGTACGTCCTTCCTCTTGTGTGGAGTATCCACGGACGAAGGTATCCACCGTGGGACTGCGGTACGGGTGCATGACGAGTTGCCTCACATGGAATAGCTAGTCTACACAATAGAAGGATTGGTAGATTAAGTGCGGAAATGGAGGTGTTGGTTCCCCTTGGCTTAGTAGGGGTTGTTAGTCAATAGTCAATGAGGACATTGACATCTCTGAAGGGGGGGTGAGTGTAGCGCATGTGATCATGGGATGAGATTTGGATATACTGTCACCGTGGATCTTTAGAACCTTGGGAGATAAATGGGGATAAAATAGCCACTAAGGGCTCTCTCATCAAGCAATTGCCCCTTTTCCAGTTGGCTTAAAGGGAGAGAGATAAGGTGTGCTACAAAAAGTTGATAAATTTAGAATAATTAATCTATATAATAAAAAAAATTAATAGATTTAATGTGGAAATGGAGATGTTAGTTCCTCTTGGCTCAGTAAAGGTTGTTAATCAATAATCAATGGAGATATTGACATCTTTACGGGGGGGGGGCGGACAGTAGTGCATGTGATAATAACAATCATTATCACTATGGAACTATAGGTCTTTAAGACCTTTGGGAATCAATAAAGATAAAATAGTTATTAAGGGGTTTTTCATTAAGTAATTACCCTTTTTCTAGAAAGAGAGATAGGGTATGCTATAACATCTAATCCATATAAGAGTTCAATTGGATAAGTCATACCTCCTTCTTATTTTGGCTTTAAAATCTTTAAGCTTTTTATATTATTACTCACTTTCAGTCCACTATATCTAACTTCTCTTTTAAGTTTTAAGTGATAAAAGTGTTAATAGAAATTTCAAGATTTTGTACTTTCTCATTATATTCTCTTTTGACTAGCATAATGTTTAACTTATATTAAAGTGGTGAATGGTTAACAAATTTCCTTTGGTTTTATCACACATGAGACTAAGTTGTCAAAATGATAACATTTGAAGGTCTTTATTGTTCTTAATTTTCCTTAATTTGAGTTGGTGACTTAATAGCAGATTGAAAGTAGTGAATGAACAATTCTCCCCTTCTCTAAGTCCTTGTTTTTCTGCTTTTACAATCTAAATTTCTCACATTTCTTTGCATGAGTTATAAGTTCCAACACTTTACTCTTTATAGAGCTTCTTGATCATAGCTCTTTTGCCATCATGAAGATCATCATTTAGGTTCTTTGGTTGGATGTTATACTCCCTATGACCAATATTGTAAACTAACAATATATCGACATAGAAGAATACTTGGTAATTAAAACTGTTGAGGTAGAGTGTAAATTTTTTAGCAGGCAATGTTGACTTGATCACCTTGGGCTCCTTAGTATTGATCTCAAAGTAGTATGATCCCATCCGTTCTAAGAACTTATGATATAAACCTAGAAGTACTAGCACTCTTTTCTCCTTTCTTCCACGAATTTATGATATTAACTTGGAAAAATTAGCTTGATCCGCTCCGACATATTTAGCTCTACATGAAAGTCTAAATTGTCAATCTCGAAAATGGGACTTTAAAATTATAATAGTGTTAGAACCACTTGTATATATAATGTCTTTAAGGCTTAGTTGCTCGTCCTTCATCTCCACTTTGGACAGGTGGGGATAATTAACATCTATACACCAATGAGGAAACCTCTTGGAAAGAACTTTAAAGCTTTTCATGAACTCTTTAATCAAGTACAATTATAGTGGAGCCATGGTAGAAGTATATAATTAACTAGATAAGTAAGCAACATATCAATAGAATAGCTATATAACCATGTATTGACCTTTACTATAAGTAGAATCCCAAATAAGAAAGTAAATGAATGTTTTACCTTCCAAATTTGACTAAGGTATGTATGAGTGTGTGGAATATAGAAAGGGTAACTTTGGATTTAATTATTTGAGTTCATTGTATAGTCTCTTTAGGATGTTATTCAAGGTTATATCTTTTATCAAACTTTCCTTGCTTATTTCCTTGAGATTGATATCATACTTATGAAATATGGCAAGGAGAGTTATTTGGTGCTTGCAAAACATTGGTCAATTAGTGTTGTTATAGAGATATGCTAAAAATGTCTTCAACAATTAAAATGACATATCCTCCATCTCAATTATGAAAGTCTTCCTCTCTCTCAAGTCGACTAAAAAGTGCTCAAAATCTAGCTTGTGCACTACAAAAATATCATGCCTATACCCAATGCTTAAAGTCTATTGATATGCAAAATAAATTGATAGGATTCCCACTTTACACAACACTAAAAAAGTCATATGTGATATTGATATGGATTTTACAGAAGGTAGCATTTGAAAAATTCATATATGTACAAACCATCATGCATGCATTCCAATATATGCCCATACCTTGAAAAAATATTATATCCAAAAGATTATTTTTGAGTCACATATCTGTTTAAACAATTTAAATATGCATGTTTTAAATTGATTTATCTTGCAGATAATTTTGAGCTCTTTGAGATATCACCTACCTAAGGTACACCTCCTTCCAAAACATGCCTACACATCCATAAAATTTTTTATCACTTGGATAATAATATAGTGTATATAGTTTTCATCTTTTATATTCCATAGATATGCCTTATAAGTAGATCTAGATACTTTTTATAAATAGCCAATAGAATTGAATGAGACCAATATATAGGGCATGATAGTGAGCGTGTTTTAAAAGATATGGCAAATTATCATATAGTGATATTGAAGGACTAGTGCTCAATACATGAGGGTTCTTGTTACTAGTGAAATGAAAATTCTTTACTGAAATAAGTATACTTAAATAATAACACATAGAAATTATGTCTTTATGCTAGTCCAATGTCGCAAATGTGACTTCGGGTATCGAAAGTTACCTGTTAGCCAATCCTTATAGACATTTTTTCCTTACTACCACGATGGCAGGAGGTTAGTATTGCTAATTCCTTTTATCAACCCCTCTTGTTCAAGTGTTAGTAAATTGGGCTTAGCACCTATACTTAGCCAAATGGACATAAAGTAAGAACTCCTATGTGTTTCTAGCTGAGCATATTTGGCCTGGCTCTTAGTTCTCTTTTGCTCTGTCTTGCACTGGCTTGACAAAAACCCTCGTGTATTGAGATTGGTCCCTCGATATTGCTGGATGATAGCTTACCGTGTCTGCCAAACACCCTTGCTATCATACCCTTTGTGTTAGTCTCATTTCGGTCCCAAATACTATTTATAGGAAGTGTCCAGATTTGCTTATTTGGCATATCTACAGAATGTAGAAGTCATCTTGAACACAATAGTGTTCATCTTATGTCTAAATTTGCAATCTAAGGACATTCCATATTTAGTAAGTTTTGAGTTTGTCCCAAATACTAACTCCTGGTACTAAGGGAGGCTTGGGGTGAAAGCCCAAAACATGTGCTCCTCAAAGGGGGGAGGGGGGGCTATTGGGGGTTCCAAATATATAGTAGGGATAATGGGTAGGTCGGGCATGGCCGACCAACTTAAGGTATAGTTTAGCTCCTACTTGCATGCCTATTTTTGTTCTGTGTCTGGTTTAGGTCTAAGCCCAAGTTCCATACCATTCTAGTTGGTAGAGTATTCATATCCTCGCGTTAGGCCCGCTGTATGCTGAAATAGTGCCAGACTCCGTTTGGCTCCGTTTCTAATCCTGGCATTGGGATGCTGGTTGTTCTAGGACTGTTCCAAGTCGCTCCGGGCTTTTGTCCCTTCGCTCCTTGGGCTGTATGCTCGGGAGTTTGGCACCGTTCCTTCGTTCAATAGCCCAAGGCTCTGAACCTTAGGTTCCACACCACTATCCTTTGGACACATGGCATATGACATGTGGCATATAAAGGGTTTAAGTTCCACTTCCGTGGTTATCCTATGGTAAATCACTATAGGATAAAGGGTAAAAACCACATGCATTACATTTGGTATCAAAGGATGGGTCTCAACGAGTACTATACAATGAGATTGGGCAATTAATCTCGTTGCATATGCAAAGATGAAAACGATGATCCAAGTGGGTACACATTTAGGTGCAAAGGCTTTGCAATTGTTCCTTGGGTATGGATTTGGTTACTTTGTTGTACCTTATAATGTGAATTTGCTTTTGGGCTCATAAGATGGATTTGAGATGTACCATTTTGCACGAGTTTTTGCTTGGGCTTGTGAGTGAGGCGCATTAGCAACTCAAGGTTGCACTTTGAGTTGGCAGGATTAATATTTGCCTATTAGTGGTTCCATGAATTGTTCCATGTACCATGAGTTAAAGCAAACCTTCCCTGGGTTTGCTATGAGTGGCAAATAGGCTAGTCTATAGCTATTTAGCATGGCATTAGTGGATCCTTCCTAGGCATGATTACAAGTGGATCAATTAAGATTGCAGGGATTACTCTATTGGTTTAAGTAGTTATTGCCGTGCTCTTTCATAAACATTTCTTGGATTGGACTGAAGGCAGTGCGAATGCAAGCTTGAGGTTTAGTCAAAGATGAGACCAAAAAGAAAGTCATCAGGGACGAAGGGTCAAACATGTAAATCACTTTCTCTTCTTAGAGAGATGATTTGTAACGAGATGTGACTCATTGCTCGTGTTCACATTATGCAATCAAGAGTCCCTATCTTGATGCATGTTGGAGATGATAGTTTTACAAGTGGTGAGTCATAAGATGGATAGTAGTTAAGCACTAAACCATTTTGTCTAGGCTTGCTATTGGAAGACTTGAGTTACAATGCTCATTTTTTTTTTCGGGGAACCTTGCTATTGCTCCTTGAGTAGCTTGGTGTTGGATTAGTTTTGGGTTTGGTTGGATAGAGAGTGGCATGAACTTGTCCATGTTGTGAATAAAAGTTAGTGGTGTTGAGTGTTGTAAATCTCTATTAGTGGGGTGTGGCATTTATATTGCATTTTGTCAAATCGAGTTAGCACTTGATACTCATATAAACCTTTGAAGTAATGACATGAGCATTGCTCCTGGTGTTGCTCAATTGATGATCTTAACCCCAAAGTGGTTGATAGTGAAGCTAGTCTACTTACACATAGTAGTATTGTAGTAGCTTTAACTGGATTCTCGATAGTGGTCCATTACGCTAAGTTTAAGCTAATACCTTGTTTCTTTAGGGGTTTGCCCATAAGGTGTTGGAAAAAGGTTGTAGAATTCATTTGCTATAACTTATCAGTTAATTTGTTAGCATTTGAAGTAAGTTGTTGGATGGAGAAGATGTGTGGATGAGGTATTGATATCACTAGCACTTGTGTTAGTGGAAGTGGCATTGTTATTTTGAGTGATGGGGAATTTTCCTTAGAGAGCTTGATTTTCCATATCATTTTTCTTGTTAGTGTTTTAGCTTCACATTGGGTCTTGAAGGTGGTTGAAGAAGAGTGTTAGTGCAATGTGAATATCTGAAGATGTGGTCTTTGTGATCAAGCCTTAGATGTTCATTTTGCATTTTTGCGGATGTCGGAAATATGGGCAAAAATCTTCAAGGCTTAAGCATACTATAAGTCTTGAGAATTTGTGTTGAGGTGAAATTATATGAAGTTGTTAGTAAAAGGAAGTTGGTTGAGTTTTGAAAGTTAGTAGTGGGATTGACTTAGAGAAGGGTCTCTATAAGGTTTAGCAAGAACTAAACCAATAAAAGGGGAGAACCATTACATGTGGTCCAATCAGTCTCTAAGTTGGAGAGACTACTGTCCTTAAAGGATGCGCAAGGCATGGTGAGCCTTTGATTTCAAATACTAGACAAAGATTGGCTAGGTGCCAAGGATGGAAATGGTAACAGCTGTGGGTGTTACTTTATGAAAGGGTTTACCGGTCGAATAGGAAATCGAGATTCGATTATGGGTCGTGGAGTTGTGAGACACAAAATCCCTAGGCCCCAAAGTGGAGCTGGAAGGGCGCCACATGGTAGTGGCCGAAGCGAGAGCCAAACGAGCGTAACACGTTTGGACCAAAAGCTCCGACTTGAAAAGTCAAGAGCGGGAGTGGAACTCCCAACGAAGTGCTCAAGGAACGAGCACGAAGCGAGCAAAAGGCGAGGCTCCAAAAAGGGACCCAAAAGGACCAACACATGACACATGGGAGTGTCCGAGATGGACTCGACTTGGAGTCCGAAGTGGAGTCCGAGATGGACTCGAGTTGGAGTCCGAAGTGGAGTCCGAGATGGACCCGAGTTGGAGTCCGAAGTGGAGTCCGAGATGGACCCGAGTTGGAGTCGGAAGTGGAGTCCGAGATGGACCCGAGATGGAGTCCGAGATGGAGTCCGAAGTGGAGTCCGAGGTGGACCCGAGATGGACCCGAGTTGGAGTCCGAAGTGGAATCCGAGATGGAGTCCGAGATGGAGTCCGAGTTGGAGTCCGAGGTGGACCCGAGATGGACCCGAGTTGGAGTCCGAAGTGGAGTCCGAGATGGACCTGAGATGGAGTCCGAGATGGAGTCCGAGATGGAGTCTGAGGTGGACCCGAGATGGACCCGAAATGGAGTCCGAGATGGAGTCCGAGATGGACCCGAGATGGAGTCCGAGATGGAGTCCGAAGTCGAGACCGAGACTGGGACCGAGACCGGGACCGAGACCGAGACCGAGATCGGGACCGAGACCGAGACCGAGGCCGAGGCCGAGACCGAGCCCGAGCCCGAGTCCGAGTCCGAGTCCGAGTCCGAGTCCGAGTCCGAGTCCGAGTCCGGAGCCTGAGAGGGTGAAAGCCCAAAGCGTTCGTCTCCCAGACCCTGGGGGGGTTTGGTGAGCCCCAAAAGTATAGTAGGGGGAGGACTGCAGTGGAGCCAGTTTGGCCAGGAAAGGCCAGTTTGGCCCAGGAAGGCCAGACCCAGTGTTGGGTGATGAGCTGCCCACTGGGAAGTCCAAGACTAGAGTGAACACAGACCGACAAGCGGGGTAGCTTGGTGAAGTGTTCAAGAGCCGGCTCTAGTTCCCCCGGGAGATCAACTGGCCGATGCTCCCAGTCCAAGTGTGGGTGGCACTACCTACTTGGATAC
>NW_003314262.1:2343974-2358298 GCF_000143415.4 Selaginella moellendorffii | reverse complement strand
TGGCTCAATGGAACCTCGCTCTAAGCCCATGGCTAGAGCACCTAAAGGCGATAGGTGGGGAGAGTACCCAGGTGGCTCGCGTAAGGCCACGGTGTTCCGAAATATTGTCCCAAAGGCCCAGACTGTGGAAAGGAAGAGGAGCAGTCCTCTGGGGTAGTGACCAAGGACACAGTCATGTGGTGAGGAAGTCCCAGAGGACCGTGGGACTTAGTGGTCGGGCCTGTGGGCCTCGATCCAGTGGCAGTGTTGGCAAACACGGCCAGGGGCAGAAAGGGACTTGGTAGGAACTGACAAAGGGACTTTGGGGAAGGCAACTCCCCAGGTCTGTGGGCATCCTAAGGATGCTAAGGAGTGGATCTAGGATGACCACTCGTGGACACATGGCCCAGTCTTGGAGAGATGAGGTGGTGATGCAAGTGGTGTTGAACCACTAGTGCAGCAAAGGTGAATGGGCATGGCCTTAGCATAACGGGCCGAGATGTCAGTGGTACCTTTGGGTGTCGGTCTCCGGACCGGACACGTGGAGCACTTGGACCAGGTGCAAGTGTGGAGTGGCATGGATGCCATTCTTGGGGCTAGCAAGTCCCAAGTCTTGAATTGGATTGATGGAGGTTGTGAATGAGACTCCTCCAAGTGGTCGGAGGTGTGGTTAAGTGACTAAAGTAGAATGGAAAATCTAGTCGCTTACAATTTGGTATCGGAGCTGTTCCTTAGTCCGACTTTTATTGGTGCTCAAGTATATCACCACTAGTGTTGGCATCGGAAGGTCCGAGGAGTGGGCCTATCCTTGAGGAGTAGCAAGTCGGGAAGACATGGCTCTCCATTACAGTTCATGTGTGAACTTGTAGACGAGGTGGTGGATAGAAAAGGGCCAATAATGGAACGACTTTGGGATCTTGGGAACAGTGCAAGGTTTTCCTCATTGAGTTGAGGATGTGATCCGGATGAGCATTTGTCTCAGCAAATTGGCTTAGGTTGTTGTGGTAAACAACTAAAGTTGGGATCACGGGAAAGATAGAGACTCCAAAACATTAAAGGAGTCACAAGATTATCCTCATATCCTCAATTATAGACTATGCTAGCTTTATGAGACGAAGAGTTAGTGATCGATATTGAAATGTTTAAATCCTTATAAAATTTGAGTTAAGATATATTAATCATTGGTGATTCTTCTTGTGCTTATTATGAAGTGAGTTACGTCTTGCTATAGATGGATTCATGGAGGATCAATTTGATGATCACTTGTTGAGCAAAACGTCGTTATGCTTGGCTTTTGGATTAATGCAGATATGCTCTTCATTAGCTTTGGCATTATGAAGTTTGGCTTATGGATGTGTTGAGGAAGATATTATGGGTTGCACCATGATTTCTTTTTCAGCATTGAAGTTAGTCCATGCAAGCTTTGTGATCATTGTTAAACAAGACTTAATTATGGGCTTTTTCGAGCTTTTGGTTCCTTGAGTTTTCATACTTGTGGACCATTTACTAGAAGTTGTTGGGGAAGGCATTTTGGCTCATTCGCTTCAATGTTGAAGTTAGCTTTTGCATTTAGCAATTATTGATGATGATTGACTATCATCTAGAATGGTTGATTATCCTTGTCAAAAGATTTTGCTTGATTATTGTTGGTATAGAATGATTTGCTATTCTTCAGGATGGTAGATTCTTTCTTCAATGATGATTATGCATCTCTTTATTCGTGGGATGATTGATTTTTTTTATGATAGTTAGTTATTTTCTTTGATGGCTTATGCCTTTTTGCAATATCACATGTTCTTTGTGGTTTGCTCTAGATTGGTCTATTAGGTTTGAGACATCAGTAAGATGTTGCTGACACTTGCTTAAGGAACTTGAGTTCCTTTGTATTGTTGATAGGGATATATTTAGATTGGCTAGTGCGATGGTTGGCATGAATGCTATGTTTGTTGGTCTTGCAACATTTATTCTGTTATGTTAATCATTGCTTGAGTTAGTTATGATAGATTAGGATGTTATTTCCTTTGGGTGATACATTTGCTAGCATTATGCTTACTAGTCTATGGGGGGTTCCAAAATGTAATAGGGATAGTGGGTAGGTCAAGCATGGCTGACCAACCCAAGGCATAATTTAGCTCCTACTTGAGTGCCTATCCTTATTCTGCATGCGACTTGGGTCTAAACCCAAGTTCTATACTATGTTAGTTGATAGAGTACTCATATCCTCGCGTTAGGCCACCAGTATGCTGAAATAGCGCCAGACTCCATTTAGCTCCGTTTTGGGTGCTAGTCCTAGCATTGGGATGTTGGTTGTCTAGGACTGTTCTAAGTTGCTCTGGGCTTTTATCCCTTCGCTCCTTGGGCTGTATGCTTGGGAGTTGCTCCGTGGTTTGGTTCCATTACTCCTTGGCTCCACGCTTGGGAGTTTGGCACCATTCCTTCGTTTAGTGGCCCAAAACCCTGAACCTCGGGTTCCACACCACTGTCTTTTGAACACATGGCACATGGAGGGTTTAAGTTCCACTTCCGTGGTTATCCTATAATAAATCACCATAGGATAAAGGGTAAAAGCAACGTGTGCTACATCCAATCTAAATGCACTCAAAATACCCATTTAACTTTAATTATAGAAGAAGGATTGTTAAAAGGCTTACCAATATTGATCTTTTACCATCATAGTAGTAAAAAAGGAATATTTGAAAAAACTTGTTGATTGATAACTTTTAATACCCATAATTACATTTGTGACATGCTCCCCTCTTTAAAAACATCAATATCCTCATAGATGCATACTTTAGTTTAAACCACCACTAAGGAAACAACTCCACATTCAGCAAAAAATAATTAACCATCTTAAAGAATGGCAAAATCATCAAATATCAATGATAATTATGCAAGACCTCTAACAAAAATAATCAGCTATCCCAAATAAAAATCAATCATTACCTGAATGCAAGATGTAGAAGTTAATTTGAACATCAAAGATAATGAGCCAAAATACCTTCTCTGACAACTCTTAATAAATGAAATAATAAGTATGAAAACTCAAATAACCAAAACTCAAAGAAGTCTATAGCTAAATCTTGGATAATAATGATTATAAATTTTGCATTAACTAACTTTAATGCTAAAGAAGAATTCATAATGTAACCCACAACATGTTTCCAGCACATCTAAAGTTTTAAATTCAAAAGCTAATGAAAAACATATTTTCATTTATCCAAAAGCTAAACATAACAAAGCTATATTAGTTTTGCAAAAGGAAGAGTTAGTAATTGATAATTGGAGTTGTTAGATCATTGTTAAACTTAAGTTGACATTATCAATCATTGATAATCCTTATTATGCTTGTTAGCAAATGGATTTATAGAGGATCAATTTGATGAACACTTATTAAGTATAGTTCATAATTAAATAATTCTTTCAAGGAAAAACCAAAACTTAAACCTCTACTAAGCAATCTCATCTAGAACATAGTTAACCCAACTTACCATTCAGTTTATTTGAACACTAATATAGTTACTAAATAGCAAGATGCATGAATGCTAATGATACAAAGATATGGCTAAATAATCAACACCATCTTACGAGATTAGTAAAACAAAATATCAATCTCTAATAAACCCAAATAATCATCAACCATTTGAATCACTATAGATGAAAAATTTAACATCCTCAATATGTCTTTAAAGAAATATTTCGTCTTTAACAACCAATCTAACCAAGATCAAAGATACCTTATTTAATATTTAAGACCAATCTTTTAATAATATTTAACTATAAATAACACATCATCAAAATGTGAATCACCATGTCTAAGTAAAGTGTTAGCAGTAATTAATAAAGTCTACAAGCAATCACTAGTTGCAAGTAACTAACAATTACCTTTTAACTTATCTTCATAAGACCCCAAACACTAAACTCATATAAATGACTCATATAAGAAAACACTCTAGATACAACATAAGGATCATGAACAAGTATAGATAAAATAACTACTCAAATTTCAATCATACAATGATAAGCCTATCAATATGTTTAGCTAATAACTTTAAGTATAATTAAAGAGCTAGTTATGAATGATCAATGCTTAGCCAAAACTAAAGTAAGGACCATTAGAATAACTAAGTTAAACATCACTATCCTTAGTTAAGGCATGCTATTAAGACTAAGTCAAGATCAAGGAGAACTCACTATTCTTATAGAGTTTAACCAAATATAAAGTGCTAAAAAAAAAAAACACATAAGATCATCTTTCTAAAAAAGTGCAACAATGACTTTTTTACTCTAATTCTAGACTTGATCTAACTCAATTGCTTTAGATCTAAAAATTAACATCCCTTAAAGTCACATCATACAAACTATTTACTAAGGTTTAAGTTAACTGAAGTAAATACTAACCCTTTCACCAATTTGTAATGGTTTATAAAAACAAAATGGTTTTTGAGAAAAATGATCAATATATTAGTCATTGGAAAAGTCTAAGAAATTTTATGGAAAATCTTTCATTCTAAAGAAAGAATAACTTTCAATCTATGAATGTAAATTCTCAAGACTCAACCAGCTTCTTTCTATTTATAACTTCATATAAGTTCATCTCAATATAAATTCTGATGACCCATTAGTATATCTAAATGATGAACATCATGTCTATATATCCGATATTCAATGTTGATTGTTACAAATGTTAATAAATACCTAAGACTTTATCACAAATACCATATCTTCAAATATTTATATCACACTAACACTCTTCAATCATTTTCAAGATTCAGTATAAAACCAAAACATTAACAAAAAGATAATATGAAAAATCAAACTCTAAGATAAACTCTCTATCACTTGATATAGCTATGTTACTTCCATTAACACAAATGCTAGCAATACCAATGCACACTTTTTTCATTTAACAATTTACTCCAAGTGATAATAGATCCACCAACAAGCTATAGTAAACGAATGTTATAATTTTTCCAAAACCTCAATAGGCAAACTCTTAAGGAAACAAGGTACTCTCACCAACTTAATATAATAGATCACTTTTGAGAATACAATGCTACTACTTGTAAGTAGACTATCATCAACCACTTTGGGTTAATTGTTATTTGACCAACTAACTTTACAAACACATTGTTCATAATCATAGGGATATAATATAAAAATTAAAATGACTTGATCACCAATTGAGAAATATTACAAACACATCCATGTCACTTATAGCGCACTTGAATTTAGAGCTAAACTCTAAGCCCATTGTGCTACAAAACGAGGGTCTAGTACAATCCCACGAGCACCAGCTCCTTGCATCCAACACCTGCACACAAAATAGTGTCAAACGGTGTTTAACACAATTTTGGCATACCAGTGGCCTAACACAAGAAGGAGGGTACCCCATCGACTAAAGCAATGTAGAGTTTAGGTTAGGCCCCAACCGGACCCAAAAAATTTTCTTGGGGGGACCAAAATAAATTTCCAAGGGGGTGAAAAAAACTTTTAACCCCCTACCCCTATAATATTTTGGGAACCTTTAAAACCCCCCCCCCCCCCCCCCGCTGAGGAACACATGCTTTGCGCTTTCACCCCAAACCTCTTTTAATAGCAGGAGTTAGTCTCTGGGACAAACTTGAAACTTATTAAATATAGAATATCCTTAGATTGCGAATTTGGACATAGGATGAACACCATTATGTTCAAAACAATGTCTAGACTCCATAGATATGCCAAATAAGCAAATCTAAATACTTTCCATAAATAGCATTAAACCCGAAATGAGACTAACCCAAAGGGCATAATAGCGAGGGTGTTTAGCAAACACGGTAAGCTATCATCTAAAGAATATTGAGGGACTAATATCAATATCATGGGGGTGCAACACTAGCAAGTGCAAGCTAACAATATAAGTTTCTCGTCACCGTGTTAAGTATGTTTGACTTAATGACAACTTAGGATTTCCTTCCTTAGTGCCTTTCCAATCTAAGTGCACATGTGCTGACCAATTTCTTAACTAACTTGGGTGGGGACCGTAAAAGGAAACTAGCAATACTAACCTCCTATCGTCATGGCAGTAAGGAAAGAATGTCCATAAGGACTGGCTGACAAGTATCTTTCGATACCCGAAATCACATTCGCAACTACAAAGATTTAGTCTAATATCTAATGTTCATTTAAACAATAGAATGCAACACAAATGCCACATCCCATCAATAAAGATTTATAACACTTAACACCACTAATTTCATTTACAACATAAATAAACTTATACTATATTTTGGTTTGAGAAACTTGTGTTATTTTGCACTTGTTAGTATCAAGAACTCCTATAATATTGAGCTTCATCCCTCAATTGTTATGTGATAGTTTATAGTGTCCATCAGACACCCTCACTATCATGCCCCATGTGTTGGTCCCATTTGATTCCATATACTATTTATAATAAGTATCTAGATCTGTCCAAGAGGTATATTTATGGAATGTAAAAAGTGTCTTGAAGTGTTATTCTCATGTCCCAATTTACAATCTAGCACCATTCCATATTTAATAAGCTTTCAAGTTTATCCTAGGGACTCTTAGGACTAGGGTGAAAGCCCAAAATATGTGTTCCTTAGAGGGGGTTATGGGGAGTTCCAAATATAATATGTATAGTAGGGATAGTGGTTGGCAGCACAATTGACCACCTTAAATATTAGTTTGGTTTCCACTGGGCTGTGTCACTCTTTGTTTTGCATTTGGCTTGGGTTTAATTAATTTAGCTTCCATTGGGCTTTGTCATTCTTTATTCTGTGTCTGGCTTAGGTTTAAGCCTAAACTCCATATTACTTTAGTCTGTGGGGCACCCTCCTCTTCGCGTTAGGCCACCATATGCTGAAATTATGCTAGACTTTATCTAGCACCATTTTGTATGCAAGAGCTAGATATAGAGAGCTAGTGCTCATAAGGGATATTGAGTGCATATTAGACCTTCGTTTTGTAGTGCAATGGGTTTGGAGTTCATCTACAAATTCATGTGTGTTACATTTGATATTAAAGGAATTGTTTCTTGAGCTTCTTGACAAAAGTAATATCTAACTAAGCGAGTTAACTTATGAAGTGCTAGTTTTTTTTGTTATAAAAAAGGATGGTACTATAAGGATATGTATCGATTATTGAGTCTCAACAAGATCACAGTTAGAAACAATTATCCTTTCACATTGATGACTTGTTTGATCAACTCTTAAAGGCTAAATATCTTACAACTTGATTTGTGGTTTAATATCATCAGATACAAGTGGTAAATCAGAATGTGGAGAAGACAATCTTTAAGACTCATTATGGGTTTTGTGAATTTCTTGTTATGCCATTCGGGTTATTAATGCCTCAGCTATGTTTAGTACAATAATGGATAGAATATTTGGAGATTATTTAGGCACATTTGTTGTCCTATATATTGACAATGTTTTAGTCTTCAATGAAATGTTGGAAGATCATTTAAAAAAAATTAGAGTTGGTGTTTCAAAAGTTGCGAGAGAACAAATTATATGTTAAAGAGAGTAAATGTGCTTTTGATCAATTGTGTGTGAACTTCCTTGGGTATATAGTTGGTGGTGGTGTATTCGAGGTAGATCCAAAGAAAGTGGAAGTGGTGAAGTCCTAGGAAGTCCTAACCACTGTATTAAATGTTTGTTTCTTTATCAGTTTAATTGGATACTATTGCTACAGTTTTGCAAGTATTGCTCTTTTGTTAACTAAGTTAACGAAGGGTAGTATATCATTTCATTAGACATTAGCTTATCAACATGATTTTGTATGATTGAAAGAGATTTTGACTACAGTTCTTGTTTTCAAGATTCCAAATCTTGATAAACCCTTCAAAGTGCATTATGATGCATCTAGCTATGCTATAGGTGCCATGTTACAGCAAAATTATGATAATATAGTTAGTATTACACTAAGGCAATGCAGTTTATAAGCAACTAGAGAATGACTTGGGAAACGATTTATGGAGTTTAAATATAGAGAGAAAGGGCTCATGAATAATAGTGCACCTCTTTTTCCAATTGATTAAAGGTTTTGGGATACTTGGGGTTAAGTGTCCTTGGGTTTGAATAATAATAGGTTAAGTGACCTTTTAAGAAGTCCAAATTCATAAGTTTATAATTTGGTATCAGAACCTTTTCCTCAATTTTAGTGGAAGTTAGAGGCAGATTGCTAAGAGATGGTAAAGTAGGGCATAAGTAAACTAAGGCAGAGACAATACCTCCTTCAAAGATGGAGCTTTAATTGAACAAAAAGTTATGGATGAAGAATCTTTGCATAAGGAGGACTCCAATAAAAAAACTTTTAAATAGGAATTTGGTGGTGAGGTTTGGTTGTCCAAGGCTCGATTGGACTCTTTAGAAGGACAATTGAAACAGATCAATGCCCTATTAGAGACCCTCATAAATAAGCTAAAGTGTGATGAAGGAAGAAAAAGTAAAAGATTATAGATGCTAGAACGTAAAAGGCATGGACCCTTTGGTGGGGACTGAGGCTAAACTAAATAAAATCGAGCAAACTAAAGTAGAATTAATCCTTTAAATAGTTCTCAAGTACAAACTAAAGCCCCTATCAATCTTCAAGGGAGTGAATGATTATAAGGTGATAGAGGATTGGTTTTACAATATGGAAGATTTTTTTAAGCATTGCAATTACTAAGCTCAGAAAAGATCCTATATGCAAAACTATACTTATTAGATAGCACTAAGTCTGGGTAGAGAACAATAGAGGCTAACAAAGGACTGGTAGCCACTTAGGAAGTGATGAAGGCAAGAATTTGTGCAACTTATGTTCCTTAAAATGCTACTTTATATCTAAGGAATGAGCTAAGTAGGCTGAAGCAAATAAGAACCATTTAAGAGTATGTGTGAATGTGTTTATGGCCAAGAAGATCCTTATAATGGCATAGACACATTCTATGCCTTCATATTAGATTTACAAACTTGGGCTTGAGGTGAGATGATGCGTTGCAACCCTACCAACTACAAGGAAGCATTTGATGTAGCTATTAAGATGTATTTCAATGATAACCTACGAAAAGGGAATACAATAGGGTTAGGATCCACATTTGGGAAAGAAGCCAAACCAAAAGGGATATATGGCAAAGGGAAATCTAGACAGAGTTTCTCTAAGAATAAATCCTTAGGGTTTTGGAAAGGAAAATTTAGTGGCTAAAAAGTAAGTATGTGAGGGAGTCAAGTAAAAAGGGACAAATCTACTTATAAGAAAACAAAGTCTACTAGTAGCGTGGGAAACAACATATGTTACAATTGCGGTGAAGCAGGACACTTTTAGAGAAAATGTCCCTATTCGAAGAAGGCTAGAATCAATATGGCCATTAAATCAAGTGAAGTCCAAATTGAAGTATGTAATCTAGTCTTAAACTCAAAATTGTTCATTACATGAGCGACTTTGATAAAGAGTCGTTTGCAACATCTACTAGCCCTTTGAGAGAAGCTCAAAGGTAAATTTGTTAAAATCCTTATTGACACAAGTGTTTCGGATAATTATGTGGCTGCAAATATAGTATGGCAAGATGAACTAACAATGCAACAGCTGGGTGAACCAAGGACCATAGAGTTTGTTTAAAGTAGCCAAAGCATCGATGAGGTACTTAAGTCGAAGTAGGGACATAGAAATTAGATATAGATTTCATTATTTTAGACATTGTGAGATTTGACTTATCTTTAGAATAAATTGGTTCAATTGATTTGTAATAGCTTTGCAACAAGGTAGGAACCTAGTGGTATTGGCGAATGTTTAAGAAAAAAGATCTAGAGTGGAAGCACAAGATTTAAAGGCAGGGCAATATAAGGCTAAATTGAACCCAATATCCATGAGAGAACAACTCACTAGAAGGACCAAGACTTGGGATTTAGAGGGTCTTATGATCAAATCTTGTTGTACCAAATGATGTTAAGAACCTAGAAGTTTGGTGTGCTTGGCTACTTCATAAGTGATTAAATTTTCCATTTTACTTTAGTCACTTAATTATACCTTCAACCACTTGGAGTTGTCTCACTCATAACTTTTATAAGTCTTATTTCCAACTTGGGCATGCTAACCTTGTGATTGACATTTATGCCACTTAGTCTTTGCCTAATTCTTTATGTGTCTAATTCCACTATAGACACCCAAAGGTACCACTAATACATCAACCCATTATACTAAAACTATATCCATTTATCTTTGTCTTATTGGTACACCTATACCATAGACCCATTTCCCAAAGACTAAGCAATCTATCCATGTATGGTCATTTCTTAACCACACCTTAGCACCCTTAAGATACTCAAAGACATAGGAACACCCTTCCCCAGTATCCCTCCATTAGTCCATATTAAGTCCCACTTCAACCACAATAGTACTTGCCAACACTGCCATTGAGTTAGGGCTTGAAGGCCCGACCACTAAGTCCTATTGACCTCTAGGACTTCCTCACCATATGACCATGCCCTTAGTCACTACACAAGAGGATTGCTCCTCTTCCTTTCCATAGTTTGGGACTTTGGGATAACATTTCGAAACACTATAGCCCTATATGAAACTTGTGGGTACTCTCCCACTTTTTGCCTTTAGGTGCCCTAGCCATATGGCTTGAGCGAAGTTTCGATGAGCCACACTAAATATCCAAGTAGATAGTGCCACCCACACTTGGATTGGGAGCATCGACCATTCAATCTCCTGGGGGAGCTAGAGTTAGCTCTTAAACACTTCACCAAGTTACCCCATTTATTTGTCTATGTTCACTCTAACTTTGAATTCCTCAACAGTTATATCATCACCCACCACATGGGTATAGCCTTCCTTGGTTGCACTATACTTTCCAAGCAAATTAATTCTACTAGAGTCCTCCTTCCTACTATTCTTTTAGAGCTCACCAAAACCCCTAGGGTCTGGGAGATTATTGCTTTGGGCTTTCACCCTTGGATTTGGATTTAGACTCGGACTCGGAGTTGGAGTTGGGCTCGGTTTCAGGCTCGGTTTTAGACTCGGTCTCAATTTTAGTCTTGGTCTTAGTCTCGGTTTCAGCCTTGGTCTTGGTCTCGGTCTCAGTCTCAGTCTCAATCTCGGTCTCGGTCTCAGTCTCAGTCTCGGTCTTAGTCTCGATCTCAGTCTTAGACTCAACCTTGATCTCAGACCTGATCTTGGTTTCCATCTTGGACTCCTTCTCATATTCCATCTCAAACTCCTTAGACTCCATCTCAGGTTTATCTCAGGTCCATCTTAGACTTGGTCTCGACACTTCCACATGTCATGTGTTAGTCCTTTTATGTCCCTTTTCTAGAGGTTTGCTTATTGATCACTTCATACTCGTTCCTCAAGCACTTCATTATGGTGTGTTAACTATTCATTCACAGATTCCCAAATTCTCTCCCAATCCCCCTCTCTAGATTAGACTAGACTTAAGCACAAGCATGTAAGCTCCTGAATTTAGACTTCCTAGAAGATCACTTGACCCAGTAATATTTAAACCCAAGGATGTTTAACCCCAAATATCCTAAGACTTATATAGATCGTCTCTTGAGTTATTCCCTTTAGTTGCTTACAATTTATTAAACTTCCCTACAAATTCACACCCTTGCGAATGGAAGCTAAAAGCCATAGCTCTCTTGAGAGCCTTGCTCTCTTAACACCCTACCCCTCGAGTTGAGCCCAACTAGAGGCAACTAGACTTGCCAAATGTCAATCTCAATATGTGGTGTAATTCCCTTAAATTAACCAATAAAGTCGGAGTCAAGATCTCTTTAATACCAAATATAAGCTCTTGAATTTGGACTTTCTAAAAAGTCACTCGACCAAGTACTATTTGAACCCAAAGACATTTAACCCTAAATATCCCAAGACCATTAATTGTATGGATTGTTTCTCGAGTCATTCCCTTTAGTTATTTACAATCAAGTTGTGAAATACAGATCCCTAAGCCCTAAAGTGGAGCCAAGAGGGTGTCACATGGTAGTGGCCGAAGCAGAGGCCAAATGAGTATAACATATTTGGACTAAAAGCTCCCATTCGAAAAGTGTTTCGAATGTGATTTTGGGTATCGAAAGTTATTTGTCGGCCAGTCCTTACAGACACTCTTTCCTTATTGCCACGATGGCAGGAAGCCAGTATTGCTGGACCCTTTATTAGTCCCTCTTGTTCAAGTGTTAGTAAACTGAATTTTGCATCTGTACTTGGCTGGATGAGCATAAGGAAGGAATTCCTAAGTGTCTATTTAGCTGAGCATACTTAGCCTGGCTTGTTAGTTCTCTTTTGCTTTGTCTTGCACTAGCTTGGCAAGAGCTCTCACATATTGAGATTAGTTCCTCAATATTGCTGGATGATAGCTTACTGTGTTTGCCAAACACCCTCGCTATCATGCCCTTTGTGTTAGTCTCATTTCGGTCCCAAATGCTATTTATATAAAGTGTGTAGATTTGCTCATTTGGCATATCTATGGAATGTAGAAATTGGCTTGAACACAATGGTGTTCGTCCTGTATCCAAATTTGTATTCTATTGCCATTTCATATTTAATAAGTTTCGAGCTTGTTCTAGAGACTAACTCCTAATACTAAGGGAGGTTTGGGGTGAAAGCCCAAAGCATGTGTTCCTCGGGGGGGGGTTCTTAAATGTATAGTAGGGATAGTGGGTAGGTTGGGTATGGCCGACTAGACATTAGGATTTTGGTTGTTCTAGGATTGTTCCAAGTTGCTCCGGGCTCTTGTCCCTTTGCTCCTTGGGCTGTATGCTCGAGAGTTGCTCCGTGGTCCAGTTTTATCACTCCTTGGCTCTATGCTTGGGAGTTTGGTACTGTTCCTTTGTTCAGTGGCCCAAGGTTCTGAACCTCAGGTTCCACACCACTATTTTATGGACATGTGGCACATGGAGGGTTTAGGTTCCGCTTTGTGGTGTTATCCTATGGTAAATCACCATAGGATAAAGGGTGAAAACCATGTGTGCGACAAAAAGTCGAGAGTGGGAGTGGAACTCCTTTCTTGTGCAATAAGTAGTTAAAACCAAGTAGGACTAAGTAAGAGCTATTACAATATGCAATAACCTTGGCAAGTGAACTTAATCAAGGCTAAGGCATTGATGGTCAAATAAACGAGGTAAGCTAATAAATTGTGGTTTATAATTTGGTATCAAAGCGGGTTTTGGGTTTGACTCTATTGGTTGTGTAGGAGAATCACCAAATGTTGAAATTGACATCTAGTTTGCCTTTGGCTGGGCTCGACCTGAGGGGTAGGGTGTCAGTAAGCAACTAAAGAGAATGACTTAAGAGATAGAAATTATATCAATAAAGGAATTGATATACCACCATGGAAAAACCATGCAAGCCACATTATGATCCTCCACAACACCATCTAATAAAGCAAGTTTATCATTACTAAATCATTATCGAGTGAAGCAAGTGTCAACGGTCCTCAATGAAGTTTACTAGTAATCATTAGTTGCAAAGCAACCACTCTTCAACTTACCTTCATAAGACCCAAACACTAAACTCATGTCATCAAGTCATATATTTATCCAACATGAACGTAATACCCTAGGTATGAGATAAAGGTTTGTGAACAAATACGAACTAAATGACCACTCAAATCCAATCAAACTGCAATAAGCGCACTAAAATATCTAGCCAATAGCTCTAAACATGCCTTGAAGAGGCTAGCTATGCATCATCAACACTCAGTTGAAACTAAAGCAAAGACCATGAAATGGACTCATATTGGTACACAACCTCCTCATAGATAAAACTATAATACAGGTATTAACATGTCAACTTTTTGCAATTTCAAAGGTCATTACTTCAAAGGTTTATGTGAATATCAAATACCAATTCAATTTGACAAAATGCAACATAAATACTACGCCCCATTAATAGAGATTTACAACACCAAACATTACCAACTTTTGTTCACAACTCAGACAAGTTTATGATACTCTCCTTTTGACCAAACTCAAAACTAATCTAAAACCAAGCTACTCAAGGAGCAATAGTAAAGTTTCCCATAAAAGAATTAAGCAACCCAAATCTTCAATAGCAAGCCTAAACTAAATGGTTTAACACTTCACCATTATCCATTCCACAACTCATCATTTATAAGACTATCATTTCCAACATGCACCAAGATAGAGACTCTTGATTGCATGATATGAATACGATCAATAAGTTAATATTTTGTTGTAAATCATCTCTCCCAAAAGAGAAAATGATTTATGTGTTTAATCCTTTGTCCTTGAGGACTCTCTTTTCAGTCTCATCTTTAACCAAACCTAAAGTTTATATTTACCCTACCTTCAATCCAATCCAAGAAAAGTTTATGAGAGAGCACAACAAGAACTACTTGAAAT
>NW_003314262.1:2341903-2343874 GCF_000143415.4 Selaginella moellendorffii | reverse complement strand
TAGACTTATCCCTACAATCTTAATTAATCCATTTATAATCATGCCTAGAAGGAATCCATTAGTGCCATGCTAAGCAGTTATAGACCAACCTATTTGCCACTTATAGCAAACCTAGAGGAGGTTTACTTTCACCTATGGTACATGGTTCAACTCATGGTAATTATTAATAGACTAACATTAATTCTGCCAACTCAAACTATAATCTTAAGTTGCTAATGTGCCTCACTCACAAGCCCAAGCACAAACTCATGCAAACAGAACATTTTAGTCCAACTTATGAGCCCAAGAGCAAGCTCATAAAATATGGTACAAAAAAGTAACCAAAATACATACCCAAGGAACAAATATGAAGTCGTAGCACCTAAATGTGTACCCATTTGGATTATTTCTTTCATCTATGCATATGCAATGAGACTAATTGCCCAATCTCATTAAATAGTACTCGTTGAGACATATACTCTGATACCAAATGTAACACACACGGATTTCACCATTTATCCTATGGTGATTTACCATAGGATAACCACAAAGCAGAACATAAACCCTCTATGTACCACGTGTTATATGCCACGTGCCATATGCCATGTGTCCAAGGACAGTGAAGTGGAACCCGAGTTTCAAAATCTTAGGCCATTGAATGAAGGAATGAAGCCAAACTCTCAAACATGGAGCCAAAGAGCAAATGAACTCGAGCACAAAGTGACTCTCGAGTGTATAACCCAAAGAGTAAAAGGGGAACGACTTGAAACAATCCTATAACATCCAACATTCCAATGCCAGGATCAACACACAAAACAAAGCCAAATGAAGTTTAGCACTATTTCAGCATATCAATAACCTAACACGAAAATATGGGTATTCCATCAACTAGCATATAAAACTTGGGCTTAAACCCAAATCAGATGCAAAACAAGAACAGATATGCAAGTGGGAGTTAGATTATGCCTTAAGTTAGTCAATCATGCCTACCCAACTAAACTTATTTATACAAATAGTATAGTTTTGGTTTATAGTTTTTATATAAGTACTTAATTACATAAAATATAAATTAATTAGGAACTAATATTAATTGTAAATAATATATATTGTATTTATGAACTATTTGAAATAAAGAAGTATATAGTTACTTTTAAATATAGAAACAGTAAATAATATATTTATAAAAACAAATTAATCATAATTTTAGTTAACAATTGTATATTATGACACAATTTAAGAATGAAAAATTTAGTAAGTTTGCAACCAAAATCAAAGATAAGTTTTATTTCTAAGTGTTTTTGAAAGGATTTATATTGCTATAATCAAGTTTTTAAAAATAATTATATGTTTCATACCGTAGGTAGCAATTATTATCTGCAGAACACATGGCAAATCCAGTTGATAACACAATTTGTTGATCATTGACAGCTATTATAACAGCTAAGCAATATAAGCAATCTTTAGCATTTGAACTTATATTACAACGAGATGTTCCATATATTTCTGTTGGTGACTTGTAATTGAGTGTTTTTGAAATGGCATCCTTAGAATATATTTGTCTATAGACATCAGTTAATTGATCTCGAAACCCTTCAGGGGCAACTTCATTATTAGATCTAAAATATCCTGGAGTAATATCCTCACAAGGTTGTGAAAAACTGGTTCTAACTAGTATCAGAAAACTATACACCAATAATATAGTAGTTGTAAAAAATATTTTCATTACAATAAGTATAAGAAGAATATAGATAGTAAAGCTGTGTAAATTCTATGCTTATAATATTTAATATGTCTAGTACAATAAATATATATGATCATAAATTATAAAATATTTATAACGAATATTTCTTATAAAGTACATCCATAATTTTGTTTTAACAAAAATAACACATAACAATAAAATTTTATATTTAAAATTTAATTTATGTCGTAATTTTTATCTTTTAATAAATACGAAATGGACAAATATTTAATGGATTAGCCAATGACTAT
>NW_003314262.1:2246655-2341803 GCF_000143415.4 Selaginella moellendorffii | reverse complement strand
AACATACCTAGGTCACGTCGACTTAGCATTTTTTAATGGGTGCTAATGGGTAATGGATATATCAAGAATATACTTTGATATTCTAACATAATCCATTAATGTTTATAATTTATAAACTTTCTTAAACACTTCCAAATGTATTCTAAATATTTGTAAAATCATTAGTTCAGACTTTTGGGATGTCACTAGATGCTTCTGTTAAACCACCATAGGGTAAAATGTGAAAACCATGTGTACATAATATAATCTAACTCTATACTTGCGTGTTTGTCTTTATTTTGCATTTGGCTTAGGTTCCATACTATATTAGTGATGGAATACCTATATCCTTGCATTAAGCCACTGGTAATTAAAATAGTGTTAAACTTTGTTATTTCCGTTTTATATACTAGTCTTGGCGTTAGGATTTTAGATGTTTTAGGATTACCCAAATGTCATTCTGTACTCTTATCCCTTCATTTTTGGGCTATATACTCAAGAGTTGTTTCATGCCCCAATTGTTTTGTTCCTTGGTTGTAACTTGGGAGTTTGGCTTTCTACTTTTATTTAAAGGCCTAAGGCCCTAAAATTCAGGTTCAGCTTTGCTGTCCTTGGTGTACATGTCCAAGGGTTTAGGTTTTACTCTGTGATTATCTTATGTTAAACCAATGTTACAAAAATAAATAAATAAAAAAGATAAAAGGAAAATATTGAAGTGAATTAAGACATAGCATATGGACATATATTATTGTGTCTTACTATGATGGGAAAATCTGATTTTAATGAAAAGGAGCTTATCATTCATTAAAATTTACTCTTATTCATAGTTTTTTTCTATTTATTTTTAAACCCCTATATACTATTATTGAGCCGTTTCCTTTACTTATAATCCACTATATTTCCTTGTAATTCATGCCCAAGCTAAGAGCCACAATCTCTTGAGACCCCACTCTTTTGACACCCTACCTATCAAGTTAAGCCTAGCAAGAGAAAACTAAATCACCAAATATCAATTTTGATTAAAATAAATTACTAAATATCAATTTTAACATATCAGAGTTTCAATACTACTCAAACTCAGGGATATATATCCCAAAACTCTTAATCAATTAGAAAAAGGAGTGCAATTTTATTTATAAGTTCTTTCCTTTTTATCTTTAAACAATAAAAGCTATAACTTTCCTAAAGCCTTGCTTTCTTAATACCTTACCTTTCCAAATATCAATTTCAATATATAGTTAATTCAAACTTCCTAAAAGTTTACCTATCCTAATATTATTCAAACCTAAAAATGTTTAATTCCATATATCTTAAAACTTTTAACTAATTAGAAAAGAGAGTGCACTTTATTCATGAGTTTTCCCTCTAAACCTCAATGGACTTCTTTCAATCTGTACCCTTTAGTTTTTTACAATTTATTATGCTTCTTTACAAGTTTATACCCTTGTGAATGGAAATTAAGAATTATAATTCTCTCAAGAGTCTTATTCTCTTAATGCTATACCCCTTGATTTATCCCAAACTATCAAATATCAATTTTAATTCAAATTTAGCTTAATAAGAGCAAACTAGATTGCTAAATTTTAATTTCAATATATGGTATGATTCCCCTACCCAACCAAACTTAACTGCTAAATATTAATCTCAATATGTGATATGATTCCCCTAGCCAGCCAAACTTGATCACTAAATATTAATCTCAACATCTGATATGATTACCTTAGTCAACCAAATTGGACCATAGAGTCAAACTTAAAACCCCTCTACCAAACATAAACTCCCATATTTAAACTTTCTAAAAGGTTATCTATTCTAGTATTACTAAAATCCAAAAAATACTTAACTTCATGAATAAATTTTTAAAAATGGTCCATTTTTATTTGTGGGCCCTTTTCTATTAATCCTTAAACCCCTTTAGACCTTTCTCAAATCATTCCCTTTAATATATAACAATTATTGATAGTATATAAATTTTTGTCCAAAAAATCCACCAACAACTAAACAATAGGCACCTTAGGAATAGAAAATAAAAGAGGAGGAGAAAGAGGAGCTTAGAATAGCATTAACCAATAAGTTTTAAGGGTGATAAACAATTTAAAGTTGTAAAACTAAAACTTCAAGGCTTATTAAACAATATAGCCAATCTAGTTCTTTTACTTTAGCAATAAAATGACAACAAAATGATCATCCTTTAGTAGCATCTAAGAACTATGTAAGTACATATAAAGTTCTTAAAACCCTAAACTACTACTAGACATTCAAGTTCATCTTAGTGTAAAAAGCCAACTTCTCAAGGTATCATATCTAAAGGATCCCTAAGAGCATGATCAAAATGATAGAGAGTTCATTGGATAAGATTGAGTCTGAGATCGAGTCTAATACTGACTCTGAGACTAAGTTTGAAATAGAGTTTGAGATTGAGTCCAAAACTAAGTCCGAGACCAAGTCCAATACCAAGTTTGAAACTGTGTCCTGAAACAAGTGTTGCACTTAAGGGTTGGGATTTAGAGGGTTCTATAATCAAATCTTGTTGTACCATAGGATGTTAAAAACCTAGAGGCTTGGTGTGCTTGGCTACTTGTGCTTGTAAGGAATGTAGCCGAACCTTAAGTCCAATTTAACCTGGGAAGGGGAATTGGGAGAGAATTTTGGAATCTATAGATGGATGGCTAATGCTCTGTTATTCATATAGTGAGTTGCTGAAACTAAATAAGACCGAGTAGAAGTTGGTATAATAAGTGGGAATTTTAGCAAGGGAACTTTATTAAGGCCAAGGCCATAGTGGTCAGATAGACGAGATAAATTAGCAAATTAGAAAAGAAAAATTTATGGCTTACAATTTAGTATCAAAGTCTTTTCTTTAGTTTTAGCAAAGGATAGAGGTAAATTGCTGAGAGATGGCTAAAGCAAGGCATAAGAGAACTACGGCAGAGACGAAATCTCTTCCAAAGTTGAAGCCTTTAGTCGAATAAGAAGTTATGGATAAGAAATCCTTGCATGAGGAAGACTCTAGTGAGAAAACTTCCAAACAAGAGTTTGGTGGTGAGGTTTAGTCGTACAAGGTTCAATTGAACATTCTAGAAGGACAATTACCATAGACCAATGCCCTACTAGAAACCCTTGTATACAAGCTAAAACGTGACAAAAAGTGAAAGAGAAAGCAAAAGACTATAGATGCTAACAGTGCAAAATGCATAGACCCTTTAGCAGGGACTAAAGCGAAATTGAACAAAGTTGAACAAATTAAAGTGGAATCAATCCCTCAAATAGTTTCCAAGTACAAACCAAAGCCCCCATCGATCTTCAAGGGATTGAATAACTATAAGATGGTGAATGATTGATTTTACGATATAAAGGATTACTTTTAAGTGTTGCAGTTACCGAGCTTAGAGAAAGCCCCATGTGCTAAACCATACTTGATAGATAATGCTAAGTCTAGGATGCAAGCCCAGAATCTAAAGGTAGGGCAAAGTAAAGCTAAAGACTCCTACTTAAACCTGGTGTCCACAAGAGAATAACTCACTAAAGGAACGAAAGTAGCATTTTTGTGTTTACTCTTAGTGAGGAGTGACAAAAAGACGAGAATAGAAAAAATACCTTTAGTGATCTAGCAGATGTTAGACTAATTTCAAAATACCATACTAAAGGAGTTATCGGCAAGATTACCCCTCACACGACCGATCAAATATAAGATCAAGCTGGTCAATAGTGTTAAGGTGATGGTTTGTCCCCCTTATCAATTGAATGAAAAGGAACATGAAGAGCTCAAGTGCCAACTTGAGTTGCTGAGAAAAAGGTAAATTAGGCTGAGCAAGTCACCATATGGGGCACTAGTGTTATTTGTAAAAAAGAAAAATGGCTCTATACATTTGTGCATAGACTATCGGTTGCTCAAGAAGTATACAAAGAAAAACAAATACCCTTTACTAAGCATTGACAACTTATTCAATAGGTTGAGAAAAACAAAATACTTTTTGAGGATTGACCTAGATCAGAGTACTATTAGATCAAGGTAGCAGAGGAAGATGTTGAAAAGGCAACTTGTTGGACAAGGTATAAAAGCTTTGAGTTTCTAGTGATGCTCTTTGAGCTGTGCAATGCACTAGTGATATTCTCAGCACTAATAAATCACATTTTTGTACTCTATCTGGATTATTTCATGGTCATCTACATTGATGACATCTTGATCTATAGCGAAACACTAGAGGAGTATATCGAACACTTAACAAAGGTATTTGAGAAACTAAGGGAACACAAGTTGTATGCTAAAGAAAACAAATTTGACTTTACTCAACAAGAGGTAAAGTAAACAATCTGAAGGCATGCTAAGTTAATTAGCATGGGTTATCTAGGTCAACCAGGTGTAAAGAACTACATTTGACTCCCTATGGGGATGTTAAATCCATAGATGTATTCTACAGAGGTTAGGTTTGAGTCCTAACCCTCTAATAAAGCAAGGCTAGGTTCAAATCTCAACCCCATACTAGGGCATGGTGAGGTGAGGGGTATAGGGACATCTATATTCCGTTGTCATGGGCTCTTGGCTGGGGAGGCTAACTTAGGCATACCGCTAAGTGGGGGGATGCCCTCGGAGACATAGTCAACAAGTTGTAGGATTAAAAAGAGACATATATCAAACTTCTATAGGTGGTGGAGTTGTAAGGAACTAACTCTCTGAGATGTCGTAGGCTAAAGGATCCCCAAAAACACAACCGAAATGATAAAAAGTTTATCAAATGAGACCCAATTCGAGATCGAGTTCGAAATTAACTCTGAGACCAAGTTCGAGACCAAAGACCAAGTTCGAGACCAAATCCAAAATCAAGTCCGAGACCGAGTTTGAGACCAAGTTTGAGACCGAGTATGAGATCCAAGATCAAGTCCGAGACCAAGTCCAAGGTCGAGTCTGAGACAGAGTCCAAGATTGGGTCCGAGATTGAGTCCAAGATCGAGTCTGAGACCAAGTCTAAGACTAAGTTTGAGGTTGAGTCCGAGATTAAGTCCAAGATCAAGTCCGAGACTGAGTCCGAATACCAATATAGATCATGGGTGAAAGCCTAAAACGTGTGTCTCCCGGGGGGGGGAGGGCATTGTAGGGGGTTCCAAAAGTATAATAAGGATAGTAATATCCAGAAACTAGTCTTGAAAGAACCTCCAATGATGCTTTCAAATTGACTTGAAGTTGAGATTGGGGCTTAGGGGCCTTAGGTGGAAGTGAGCATGGATTTGGGTGGTGTTGGAAGGGCCACCGAAGGAAGTGTTTAAAAGTAACTCTCGCTCCTGGAAGGGAAACTTATTGCAATGCTCCCAGCTCATATGATGTGATGCCCTATTTGAATACCTAATGGCTCATTAGTCTTCGCCCTTCCTAGGGGCTTGGGCCTTCCCTTCAAGATGGAAGTGGGGGAGTAGGGGTACCCATATGCAATATAATTAGAAAAATGATCAATAAAACATTTAAGATATTGCACCTTATCATAATGGTAACAACACTAGAAATATCCTCCTTAGCTTTTAGTATCTGAAAGAACTTAAAAGCAAGTATTATGTGAACCATATTCAATGCTAAATTGAATACTCCTTAAGGTTCACACACCCTAATACTTTGAGACTTTTGAATAATAAGCCAAGATCTTATGAATGGATATCAAGAAAATGTTAGAGAAGGGTCTTTTGGTGACCGATGCCAAATTAATTTTTTTATTGGACAAACATCTTTAGTAGGAATAGAATGATATATTACAATCTTAACCCTATAAAATAAATCAAAGTTGAAGAAATTAATATACTTCTTTTTGAGTTGGTCAAATGCAATAGCATAAAGACCATCTAAAGGGTTTCGAAAGGGAATAAGAGTAAGAAGGAAATGCAATAAATAATAATGAGAAAATAAAAATGATAGAAGCAAAAGTAAAAACAAAAGGATGAAATGGAACAAAAATGAAAGGAATAAAAAGACATAAGGGAGTATGAGACAAGTTAAAAATTTGATTCAACACTACCTTATGATCACCAATACATACAATTAAGTTAACATTGTCTCACCCATTTGCATGTGTATTGCCATTGTTATAAAAAATGAAGACTGGCTCTACTACACAATATAAATGTAAATAGGATATAGCAATAGGCTAAACAATAAAAATAAACTCAAACCTATATTAACTAACACATAAAAGATAATATGAGACTTTTTATCATGAAAGTTTAGAAAGTGAATATTGTATAAACTTTTGTCAAGTGAACCCCCCTTTGGTGGTAGAATGGAGGGGTCACTAACTTATTTATAAAAAGACCCTCTATTACTTCTATGACTCTTTATTTTTTGAAAAAATATTTATATCAAAACCTTTCACTACATTGACACTAATATGATATTATTGAACCAAGGCCTTCATTTAGCAATGGAAAATGCTATTTTGGGAAACATTGATACATATGGCCAATCTTATCACACAATCAATAGCAAACATCATAGCCACATCCTCATCCTTATCTTCATCATTGAACACAAGCATTAGTAATGTCAATTTTCATCAAAACTAAATCATCTTTTATAGGAAATAGAGTTGAACCACATATAACTATAAATGGGAGAAGTAATGTTTCATAACATTATATTATTTAAAGAATGTTAGGAAGGGTGGTTAAACTAGCATATGTATAAATCCCATAAAATTTTGGCCAAGCGTTAGTCATAAAATTCCCAAATTGATTCACTTCGACATATTTGGTTTTGCACAAAGCAAGAAGCTTTTAAAGTAAATACTAAATTACATAATGAACTTAAATGGCACTTGACAAAGATGATACACTCATTGGAAGATATCATTATAATTATCAATATGTCTAATTGCACATTTAAAAACATCTAGGAGAAGATTCCAATTTGTATAGGTGGTTGCACTTAGACCATTATAACTATTACAATACTGTCTTTGAAAACAAGTGGAAAACTTATATAAATGCTAAATATCATCCCAAAAAATGATAAATGGAAATCACTACAAATTAATCAACCCAATGGTACACATCATTGCTAGAATTCCCACAAATGAAATCTAGCCAACCACAAAAATTGATTATAAAAACAATTAAGTCTGATTGTTCAATTGTAACCATATAATATCAAACAACTGCACTAGCTACAAGAGGGGCTACTATAAGAAGTAGTTTATTATTCTATCATGAAGATGAATAAAAAGAAAAGGAAGTACAAATGTTAAAAAGTATAAAATCTATATAAGAATAAAATATTTAAACAATATAAAAGCTAAATCTAAACAAAAATAAATATTAAATCACTCATTAGACAATTAAAGTTACACTATATCTTCCTACTAATCTAAATAATTTGCTATGCATTGCATGTCGCAATGCTTGGTTTGCTTAATAGTAGTATTATTCCTACTTATTAATCTAATTGATCAAATAAAACTTTAGAATTATAAATATGTTTATAATTTATAAATAAAAGATTAATTTTATTGCATAACAAGTTTATAAATTATAAATATGTTATAAATTATAAATACAAAATTAATCTAAATTAATAACAAGCGTTCGATAGTAAAATATCCTAGAATTTTCAAGCATTTTCTAAATATATTCACTACCATCCCAGTGTCTAAGCAAACCAAAAATAGATTAAAGTATGTTTTAATAACCATTTCAAAAACACAAGCAATGCCAAAAAGTTGATTAAAGTACGTTTCAATAACCATTTCAAATACACATATTAAAATATTATTAGAATATTCCCTTGGTTCCACAGGATACTTTTTTACAAGACTAGAAAAATCTGGCGGTATAGTCTTCCTCCACAAATCCGGCAAGAATGACAGCATCCTTTTGCCATCCGAGAAAATCCCTCAGTTTTTCCGGTGGCGCCGCAAATGCCGTCGAGAGTGTCTCCTCGTCTAAAGCTTTCAAGACCGAGCTCGCACCTAAAACACGTCACAAAGTTAGCGTAGAACAAGGGAGAAACACCAAACGTACCACACAGGAACTGGGGATTATTGGGTGCCGCCGACGTGCTGAATCCCACAAACTCGAGAGCACCCTCGCGAGAAGCAATCTGGCTCATCGGGAAGTAGCGAGGAACAAAGACGATTGTGCCCTCCTTGACGGACTTGTTGAGCGCGCTGGTACCGTTTGGAAAAGAGATCTGGAAGACGCCTTGGCCTTTGGTCACTAGAGCGATTTCGGCTGCTCGTGGATTCCAGTGTGGAGCAAGAATAGCGGCCTAGACAAAAACAAGGAAGGAAAATGGTTTGTGGAGAAACGGATGAAACCCGGAAGACTTACGGGTTTCAGCGAGACTCCAAAAACTCCAACGCTAGCGTTTCGCAACGGAGCGTACTGGCGTCCATCCACAGTAATTGCCCGGCCGTTGTCGTTCTCGAAGTCGGGCTTTTTCTTAAAGAGGTTGAAAGGCTTGGCAGGCGAACTGGACTTAACGCCACCATTGTCAAAGAGCTCCGACGAAAAGCTGGGAATGTAGTTCAACCAGGACCAGGACCAGGGCCAGGAGGCTCTTGAGCTCTTTGATTTCCTGGAAACAAGCTCCTGGAACCGTGCCTGCGATGTGTAGACGATCGGACCTTGGTCCTGGTTGCTCAGCACTTCAATCACTTCCTCAGACGACACCTGAAAGAGTTTTCAGAAAAGTTTCGAGGAAAATCCAGGCTACTTGACCTTGAAGGACGCAGCTAGAACGTCCGAGTCGAAACCTGAGAGAATGGTCAGTGGATTCGTTCCACCACCAACAAACGCGGACTGCCAGAGAAAAGCCTCTAATCAAAACAATGATGCTAAGCAAATCAGCTTACTTGGAAGACTCCAGTCTCGAGACTTTCTGAGGTGTCGAACATGCCAAAAACTCGCAGCCTCTGTGCCTCATCCGTGTTAAGGATGTAAAAGACGAGGCCTCCAGGAATCACGTAGATATCTCCAGCTTCAAGGTCTTGCTGGTTCAATCCATCTTCCACCCATCCAAGTCTCATCTTTCCTGAAAAGAAACGAAGAAAAGAAGCTCCTCGACCAAGAAAAAGATCCCAAGAACCTTTGAGAACGTAGAGGACGCAAGGAGCATCGATGTACTGCGGCAGGAGGAGCGCCTTGGGCTCCATTGTGATGAAGTTTAGACCAATGTTGTTCGATCCCAAAACGCCAGCCTTGTCCTTCCTGCCGGGAAGAACGTGGATCTTCCCCGCCTCGGTGCTCACGATCTCCACAGGCTTCTCAAGAACAAATGGGTTCCTGCCCTTGTGCTTCGAGCTGTGCCCTTCATCGTCGTCCTCATCGCGATGTTTGCCTCCTTCGCGATCATCCTCATCGTGATCTTTGCCTCCTTCGCGATCATCGTCCTCACCCTCGTCTTCGCGATCGCGATGCCGCGGCTCTCGATCGCCATTGGACGCCGCATCGAGCCGGAATCCTCCCCGCGCGACGACGGCCTGGAGAACCAGTAGCAATGCTAGGAGAACTAGGCAGATCCGACGAGAAGCCATGATATTCTGGGCAAGAATAGACGATCAGCGCACCCGAAGATCATCCAGACTTGAAGAGCGCTTACCTCAAGAACACGCGGGAGAAGAACAGATGGGGTTCCATTCTCCTGTCCAATTGGCCTTCTTATCAAAGCTTAAGCTTCGTGCATGCATGCGTAGAGCCGCCAATTGGCGCCACTATCACCGTCGGATCCAGGCCATGATCAACGGTTGAAATTTACATAAATTCCTTCCTCTGTACAAGGAATGAAAAAAATAAAATAAAAACTCTCTTTTCCACAGAACTTTGGTTCTTTGGCTCTTTGGCGCTGTGATTTTGGGAAGATCGATCAAACTTTCTGTGGCTCTGTCAAGAATCTGTTCACAGTAGCAACCATGGCATCGATCTCGTCGTTGGAAAATCTCTTCTGGATGTTTTGGATAATCTGCTCGCGAAGAACAGAGAGAAAAAAAAGCCATCCTTTAGAGCCGATCTGATGCGAGAAAAACTTTCACGTACCAAGTAGAGCTGGACTGGATCGGGCCTTAAGTTTGCTATCTGGATGCGTTCCAGCGGGCAAAGTCGACGGATCAGTGGCTCTCGAGAAAGTTTTCTCAAGTCTTCGATGCTCTGCGACGCTGCCGGGGTCTGGAGGAGATATCTACGGACCTGTCGAGGAGAGCCAACCATCATAAACACATCCAGACTCCGCGGGTTGCGAGCATACCAAAACTTCCGACTGGCTGATGCCATCCCTGCTTTGCAGAAGATCGAGCACTTCAAAGTTGCTCAGCCGGCCACAATCAGCTTCGAGACTGCCAGGAAAAACGAAGAAATCCATCACAAACTCAACGAAAGGAGGAAAACTCACTTACACTTTTGTGTTGAGTGGTTCTCTCCTTGCCGTTGGCTCTTGCTTATCGGGCTGGCGGACAGAAATCTCCACAGTAGACTCACCGAGAGAAGGACTGTCCGTTTTCAACCGTTTCGGCTGAAGGTGACGAGAACCCGGCAGTTTATTGGTGGAGCCGCCAGCCGTTTTGATGTCACTCGAGAATTCCTTGAGTGTCTCGGCAACTTCCTGTTCCTCCACTCTCGCAGTAGCACTTTCATCCATCTCCTCGCCCTCGATCGCGCTGGAAACGCTCACCAATCTATCCGGCCGTTCGGGATTGTCATCTTCAAGCCATGGAGCTCGAGAGCAACCTTGCGAGCTTTCAGGAGGAAGCGGCGGTGGCTCGTCATCGTCGTCCTCCTCCTCGTCATTGTCACTCTCCGTCTCGGTCTCCTCCTCAAGCACCTCGTCCTCCAAGTCGTCCTCCATAAATCTCTTCCTGTGAATCACCTGTAGAGAGCTCCAGCGAAACCTCTCCATCCGCTCGAACGCCACCACTGGCTCGTAGTGAGCAAACGAGAACCCATGATAGTTGCTATGGTAGACGAGCCGCATAACGTTGTCACTGTGATCTTCCTCGTCGCCCAAGATCTTCCCAGTGTCCGCGAGCCAGATCTCTATCGGCCTCCCCAGGAGCTCTTGCAACCAAAATGCGCAGAAGTGATCCCCCCAGAGCCCCCCACACGAGGCGCTCAGCCGCATCTTACACAAGTAGACCAGCGCGGCGTCCTTCTCTGTGAGCTTGATCCTCCCCAGCTCTGGGTGGAGCTCCTGCAAATTCTCCAGCACCAGGAAATTCTCCATCCACTCCATCGCCTTGGGGTCCTTGCGGTGGAATTTCTCCCTGTACAAGCTCACCATCGCCCGCCGGAGGCACACGGAGCTCTCGTAGGCCTCCTCCTCGCCCAGGAGATAGAGCACGGAATCGAAAAGGCAGTCGCCGGCGCTGTAGGGATAGCCCACGATCCGGCGCAGCCCCTTGCTGCGCAGCACGCGATCAATGTAAGGAACCTGGAAAATCCGCCGGGCGGGGCGCAGCCAGGAAGAGCCCTCGTCCTCGTCGATCGCGCCCATGAACCCTAGCACAGGGTTTTAGATTTTAGGGCTTCTGTGGCCATTTTCCCGCCCCGGTCTTTTAGGGCACGGAAATAGTACAGAGCATTAGGGTTAGGTCTACCTAAAAATATAACGCACGACCTTTGCCTGGCGCTCCTCATGTTCTTTTGTCCTCCAAAGCCATGCACAAATACTACTAGTTTACAACGATTCGTGCTATAAAACCACGCAAATGGATCCAATCGATCGATCAAACTTTCAAACCATCTATCTCTAAGATGGCCAGGCTCAATTTGGCTATCATCTCGCTGGTGTTCTTGGGTGCCGTACTGGGATCAAGAGGGCAGTACGAGTACGACGATGACAACGTTGTTGCCATTAGCGAGAACAGTACGCTGTACGGACTGAGCGAGGATTTCTATAGGCACGCTTGTCCCCAGGTCTACTCCATCGTCAGGGCTGGAGTGGAGGCCGCGATTAAGATCCAGCAGCGCAATGCGGCATCGCTGCTACGCCTCTTCTTCCACGACTGCTTCGTCCAAGTAAAGCTCTCTTAACCCTGGATTGATCGATAGAACGATCGCTGCTCAATGCTTTTCTTTACTTCCAGGGATGCGATGCGTCGCTGCTCCTCGATGACGCGCCCTTCTTCATCGGCGAGAAAACTGCCGCCGCCAACAATCAATCGGCTCGAGGATTCGAGTTCATCGACGTGATCAAAGCGAGCGTCGAGGAAGCGTGCCCTCTCACCGTCTCCTGCGCTGATATTCTCGCCATCGTGGCCAGGGACGCCGTTGTCTTGGTAAGCATGTGAACTTCCCCTCTTTTTTCCTCCTATTTCCCTCTTGTCACCCCCGCATTGCCTTTTTTCCCTCTGTTTCCCTCGTGTTTTCCCAGAATTTCTGACGCACGGCGCTATGACATGGACAGAGTGGAGGACCCAACTGGGAAGTGGCGCTCGGGCGGAGGGACGGCCTCACGGCGAGCCGAGCAGCGTCGGATCATTTCATCCCGGATCCCACGTACGATCTCCCCCAACTTCTCTCATCCTTCCAGGCGATGGGCCTGAGCGCCGAGGATCTAGTCTCGCTCGTCGGAGCTCACACAATGGGCTTCTCGCGATGTACGAGCTTTGAGCAGCGGATCTACAACCAGAGCGGAACCCACCACCCGGATGTTAACATCGAGCCCGGGTTTCTCAAGCAGCTCCACGATCGATGCCCGCCCCACGGCGATCCAAACACGCTCCAGCCCCTCGACCGGGAGTCCCCGGCCTCATTCGACAATGACTACTACAAGAACTTGGTGTCCCAAAGCGCGGTGCTCCACTCGGACGGGACGCTCTACTCGGAGGCGATCGCGGGGTTTGCAGGGATTCGCGAGCTCGTGGAGAAGTTTGCCGAGGACGAGCAGGCATTCTTCGCGAGCTTTGCGAGATCGATCGTGAGAATGGGGAACTTGAGGCCGCTGATCGGGGACAAGGGCGAGGTGAGAAAGAACTGCCGGAGAGTGAACCACAAGTTCTAAAGAAGAGGTTGATATAAGGTGACGAAATGCGAAAGTCAATAAAAGTGTAGGTAAATGCAATAAGATATTATATCGGCCTAACTTCATCACTTGCTTCTATCATTTTTCCTTTCTTCTTGATCAAGAGGATGTGCTTCAAGCTGTTTTTTGCATCTTTTTCCATCTTTGTGACAATGATCAAGATTGGCCACTGTGATCTTCTCAATTGTCTCTTGCCACGGTCGCCTTCGTCGAGAAACTTGGTGTACTACATCCATGGAATCCGGGTTCCAGCGAATTCTTCCCAGGTACAAAGCATCATGCCCTTTCAAGGCCAGCAATTTCTTGTCCAGCGACCTTTCCCAAACGGCTATGGAGAAGTTTTCAGCAACAAGATCACCGAGAGCTACGAGTACGACTCTCGCCAGATCGGAGTGTACCAAGGAAGCTACCCGACAGTCCGAGATGGATCCGTGGTCTCGCTGCGCGGGACGGTCTCACTCGCGACCAGCGATGGCGTTCGTGCCCGGTTTAACGTGAGGGGCCCCTACGATTTCTCGCAGCTCACGTCCATCATGCCAATCTCGGGAACTCTCGGCGGTCGAAGCTTTCTGGGGATCCAAAATGCCACCGTGCTCTTCGCGTATGGACGAAATGGTGTGGTCAAAGGCCAGGCAAAGATCTGTGTAGAAGTTTGACCATGGTTGACTTTAATTGACAAGCTTTGTGTTTGACCAACCGTGGACTTTGTAAATTGACTATGTTTGACCCGGGCATACACTGCGTGGGAATGTAATGTTCCATGAATGCGCCCCACCTACATTGCTCAGGTCTTTAAACGAGGACTGTCAGAATCGAAGGAGGTGTATAGAACAATAAAGGGAAAAGAAGAACAGGAGATTGGAGTTTCCAAGCAAAGCGCCAATGGAGAAAAATCTTCACCGCCTTGTCTTGGCCCTGTATCTCCTCAATGCGTGGGGAGGAGCGAGCGCGAGCCTGGTGCCCGCATTGTTCGTGTTTGGCGACTCGACGCTGGACACGGGCAATCTCAACTACAGGCCCAACACCGTGCATTTGATCCGGACGCAAGAGCTTCCCTATGGCCGCGATTTCATTCCTCCGGGGCCGACTGGGCGAGCCTCCAATGGCAAGCTCGCCACAGATTTCTTGGGTAAGCCCACAATCGATCCCATCCTCTATCTCTCTCTTTCTTTCTCGGGAGTTTTTTGATCGATCCTCTTGATCAGCGGGGTTTCTGGGGCTTCCCACTCCAATTGACGATCTCGAGCCGGACGCGCAGGGGCGAAAGCTCTTCCAAGGGATCAATTTCGCGGCCGGAGGCTCCGGCATTCTTAATGGCACAGGACTGGTACGTACTATAGCGACAGGATCTTCAGGAAGTTTGGTTCTTTACTGTTCTTGAGAAAAGTTTGAAACGTTTGGTCGCTTTGTCGTGATTTCCAGACGACCGTATCCCTGTCGCAGCAGCTTGATGCCTTTGAGGGCTCCATCGCCAGCATCAACAAACTCATGGGATCACAGGAATCGTCCAGGCTCCTCGCAAACTCGCTCTTTCTCCTCAGCACTGGGAACAACGATCTCTTCAACTACGTCTACAATCCAAAGGCGAGGTTTCGCTACTCCCCGGAGTCTTATAACACTCTTCTCCTCTCCACGCTTTCCAGAGATCTCGAGGTCTGTAAAATCACAAGCACATCGATACGTATGATCGATCTTTGGTTGTTTTTCTTTAGCGACTTTACAGCTTGGGAGCTCGAAAGCTCGTCGTCCTCTCGCTTGGTCCCCTCGGATGCACGCCACTCATGCTTAATCTTCTCAACTCGGACGGCTCCTGCATTGGCGAGGTGAATGATCAAGCCAAGAACTTCAACGCTGGCTTGCAATCGCTGCTCGCCGGGCTTCAGACCAAACTTCCCGGGAGCCGGCTGCTCTACGCAAACGCGTACGACATTCTCTTCAGCGCAATCCAGGACCCCCGAAAACACGGTAAGTTCTCGAGAAGCTCTTCGTCTCGTTTCGAGCAAAAGATTTGATTGATTGATCATCGGTGGTTTTGTTCGAGCAGGCTTTCGATACGGGAACGTTGCTTGTTGTGGATCTGGGAAGTTTCTGGGGTCAGTTTTGCAGACTTGCAGTGGCCGGACTTCAGTGTGCGCTGATTCGAACGAATACGTCTTTTGGGACATGGTGCATCCTACACAAGCCATGTACAAGCTCGTCACAGACGAACTCTATGCCGAGCTTGTGAAATTCATCCTCTAAAATCCAATACATATGTTAATGATCATATAGTATGAACTTGCATTGAAATGTTCAGAAAGCATTGAGATATTTCATAATCATATTATTGTTTGGGGTGGCCGTATTTTTATTTCGAGGGATTCAATGGTTTGCTAAAGTACTCGTTGAGACCGGGCATGATCTGCGTCTTCTTATCACGCAAGAACCTTCGCAATGGATGGTTGTGATAGACTTCTCCCTCGCTGTGGTTATCCAGCCGTCCATGCTTTCTATCGTCTTTGTTCACCCTTTTTACAGATCGAATTACCATGAATTCTACCATGAAGAGAAAAGATTTTTACCTCACTTCTGGATCAGTGATGAGCTTTCTTGCGGAGAGATAAGCCGCCAATCCAACAGCGCCAATCACGAAAACTCCCAATGGATACACTTCCGGCTTGAGCCAGCGTTTCCTAAACGTAGCGTCCATTCCTTTAGCTTTCCCTTGGCCACCCAATCCTTTAATAGAACTTCTTGAACGCGGTATATTCCTGTATATTCTAGCTCTAAGAATATACCATCTGGAGCTTAGAATATTCCTGCCAGACATCAGACTTTCCGGAAACTTTACGAAAGGAACTTTAAACAACCTTTTGAGAAGAAAAAATAAAAATAAATTTTAAACAGTCTCTTGAGTTTGATCATTGTTATTGCCACGAACAACACTCGATCGATCCAGAAAGAGGAATCGATGGATCAAGCAAGAAAATTGTGCTCACTTGGGCCGCGATCCCTTCTTCTTCCCGGCCGCGGCAGCGCTGGCGGCAGCCTTGGTCTTGACCGGATTGATCGAGGCGGCGGCCACGTCTGGATCGAGCCACTTGAGAGAATGGCGATTGAAGAAGGGCCAATTGGGCACGGTGACGAGCACAGTGAGGATCACACCTCCGGCGTAGAGGAGCATCATCAGCTGGAACGATGCACGGAAGTAGCCGGCGAGGAACGCAGCAATCGCCCATCCCACCAGCATGTACTGCATCAGCTCCTCGGCCAGCTTCTGCCCCTTCCAATCCATCGCGGAGATCGATCGATCGATCGAGAGAGAGAGAGCGCAAGAGAAAGAGATCGCGCAGCGCGAGCGCCAAACAAACCCTAGCCCCGAGAAGCCCTAAAAAAGATCTTGTCGAGGAGAGGTATAGGCTAGGGTTTCGTGACGAGCGGGGGCGGCAGTGGAGCTTTCGGCGCAGCGGCATTGGCGATTCTCGCGTCGGCATCATCGATCCAGGCTCGCATCTGTAAGCGCGCCTCGAATTTTGGGATAGGTTTTAGTGCTGCTACTCGGGAAGAATCGTCCGATTCCAACGCCTAGATAGATCGAGCTGCTGTACAGGGAGCCGAGGGAATTCCATTCCTTTCTGATTTTCGCTTGCATTCTTTCGTCCATGGCGGGGCTGCTTGGCGGTGATCCTGCTCAGTTGAATTTGGATGCCGGTGGCTCGTCGGCCATTTTGCAAGGCAAACTCGAGGAGGCCGACCACTCCAGCACAAATTGGTACTTTCCCAGGGAAGAACTTGACAGGACATCGCCATCGCTCCGTGATGGAATCGACTCGAGAAGAGAGACTTACTTTCGAAAGTCCTACTGTACTTTTTTACAGGACCTCGGCATGCGACTAAAAGTGTAAGCTTGTTCTCTTCTCCTTCGTCTTGTTCTTCTCGGAATTTTCTTTCTTTTCTTCTCTCACTCACACTCATTGACGGTTTGATTTTTTTTTCTTGTTCTTTCGTTCTTTGCAGCCCACAGGTGACTATTGCCACCGCAATTACATTTTGTCATCGTTTCTATCTTCGGCAATCCCATGCAAGAAACGATAGATTTGTAAGTTCTGAGTTACTGTTGACGCCTAGCTGATACTGATAAGCTTCGTACCGATCTAGATGATTGCTACTGTGTGTATGTTCTTGGCGGGGAAAGTGGAAGAAACCCCTCGCGTCTTGAAAGACGTAATATATGTTTCTTATACTCTTAGGAATAAGAAGGACCCTTCTGCAAATAATCGGATCAAGCAAAAGGTCTGAAACTTTTTCTCTACTGGTTTTCTCTGTTGCTACTGCTGAAAATCTGCGTGGAAAAATCTCTCCAGGATTTGTACGAGGCACAAAAGCAGCTTGTGCTGTACGGGGAGCGCCTCGTCCTCACTACACTAGGATTCGATCTAAACGTTCACCATCCATACAGACCGCTGGTGGCCGCCATAAAAAAGTTCAACGTCTCTCAACATGCGCTGGCTCAAGTTGCGTGGAACTTTGTCAATGATGGGTAAGCTCTCGCACACCAGTAGGAACTTCAGTCTCGACTGGAGTGTTGGAGTCCGTGTTGTTTCATCACTTTGATGAGATGGGAATGAAGCAGTGGAAGGGATGTGCAGGCTACGCACATCGCTCTGCCTGCAGTTCAAGCCACACCACATCGCCGCCGGTGCCATTTTCCTGGCTGCAAAGTTTCTTAAGGTGAAGCTGCCGATCGATGGTGAGCGGGCTTGGTGGCAAGAGTTTGATGTCACGCCTCGGCAACTGGAAGGTACGTTCTCTCGACTTTGATAGACTCTAGTTTCCATTTTTTTTGGTTTCATTTTCATGGTCGTATTGAGAAAGGGATGCACGTCTCCTATTTTTTTGCAGAAGTCAGCAATCAAATGCTGGAACTCTACGAGCAGAACAGGGCGGGACAAAACTCTCGCAGTGACGCGCTGGAAGATCCAAACGCAAGCGACAGGAACGGGGTGGAGCCGGCAGCAAACGGCCACCTCCCGCCGGAGGAGCAGCGACGAGAAGCCGCCCTTCCACCACGCGAGGTGGAAAACAACAGAGATGGCCACTACGAGATGGAGCGGGCGCAAGCACGGCCAAAACAGGTACCCGAGACTCAGAATGGTTACGACAGTAGAACCAGGGGGGAGGCCGGCGATCGAAGAAGGGTGGCGGATCAAACCGACACCGCCCGCGACGAAGTTCACCACAAAGACATTGCGGACAGCAACTTGGATGATAGAGTGGAGAGAGTGCAACAACAACAACAGGATTCCAGCAAGAGGAAACGAGAGATGATCGAGAAGAAGTGGTCCAAGCCCGAGGAAGGCGAGCTTCCTCCAAGCCGGGGCGAGGATCAACAGCAACACTACCATTCATCGTCACGGCCGACTGGAGAGAAACGCTACGATTCTAGCGACCGGGACTATCGTAGCAGCCGAGAGTCTGGACAGGATTATCGCCACCATAGCAGCGATCACCACGGAAGTTATCACTACCAGGGTGGCGGCGGCGAAAACCGGAGCCGGAATCACTCCAAGGATCGAGGAGAGTGGCAAGAGCGGGATCAAAAGAAGAACCGGCACAAGTACTCGTGAAGAAAAAAGACGAGAAAAGGCTTAACTAGTACGAAATGCTTCCGTGTTGTACGATTCGGGGGTTTGGTACGGCATCCGGTGTTTTGACTTGAATTGGTGTCGTTGTCAACGGTGGTCTCGAGATTTTCACCCCATGTGATCGACCGAGGTAAACAAATATTTTCCGTTGACGACGTTGACATACCGCCGCCTCAAAAGGAGAGATTATTTTTTTCACCTCATGATAAAAAGCGCGTGGTAAAACATTCGTACTGTAACTTTCGTGATCTTAGAAACCACGAGAAAAGGTGTTACCTTGTCCTGGATGGATGGATTTAGCAAAGATTGGAAATATTTTTCTCGTGGTGATGTTCTTGGAACCATGGGAATGGATCACGTCGATTCAAGGACAATGACGCTCTTCTCTCCTTTCCTCGGTTGCATACATAGTACTCCAGGGCAGACCTTTTGCGTTGTTTAGAGTTTAGTTTCGCAGAGACAATGGTGGTGGTGGCCCCAAGAAGGTGACGTTGATCCCCACAAAGAACCCTAAAACCTCAACGGTCGCGATTGGCCGGGCCCCGGGCAATCAAGGGCTAACGGGAAAACCAGCGCGATCGGGGGATCGTTGTCCCTCATCAATGTCGGACGCCGCCGACCGCGTTCTCGATCGTTGGATGGCGAGAAAAAAACTGCAATTAAAAACGATATAAAAACGAGTTAATGCAATTAATATTAGTGAGAAAAATGGGAAAAAAAAGGTGGAAACGAAAAAGTCGCAGTTATTATTTTGTGATTATTTACTGATTTGATCTTCTCGAACGTGGACATTGATAGGTGCGGAGATTTTCGTACTTTGCGCGCGTAGATGCGTGCATACATACGCTTTGGTGGTGGCGCTACCCTTTTTCTTCGTTCTTGTGTGTTGTAATTTTGCTGTTCTTGATTTAGGGTTCTTCGCTTCTTCTCCAAATGGATCCATTCCAGGGCGATGTGTTTGGCGAATTCGCGCACGACGACGAGTCGCTCAATCAGCTCGTCAGCAGCGGCTCCTTCTGCTGCGCTTTCTCCCAGGATCATCATCAGCACCACCATCAATGCCCTTCTTTCTCGCTCGACGCCGCCTCCAGCACCTGCGACCATCTCCTCTCGCCTTCCGACACCGATTCCTTCGGAATTCCTGCCAAGAATCACAGCCCCGGCTCCGCCTCCGAGAACCTGTCCATCATCTCGTCTTCTTGCGGCGGCGCGTCGTGCTTCCTCGAATTTGGCGGCGCTGGCGCTGGCGCTGGCTCCACCGACAGCAGCCCCGCCTCGTCCATCGTGGAGCAAGCCGCCGCTTACACCACCGCCGCTGGCTTCGATCATCCTCCTCCTCCGCCACCGCCCCCGGTCGATCTCCACGGCGCCGCGTCGCTGCTCGAATCTTGGCACTTTCTCCAGTACGAGTCTCTCCCGGGTCTGCTGCATATCCCAGAGCCTGTGGATCACTTCTCCAAGCTCTCGGGATCCTCCTCCTCGCCGCCATCGTTCGACCTCCTCCCCGGTGGCACTGCCTCGTCCCATGACGACGTGATCATCCTCGGCAGCTTGCTCGATCACCACCACCCGCATTCTCGAGCTCACGAGGTCATGATCCAGCAGCAAGAAAACGCTCCCCGAGCCGGCGATGATCGTCACGTCCCCGAGCAGGAGCTTGTCCCCGGTGCTCGCCACGCGCCTTGCAGTGACGATGATCACACCGATATCGACATGATCGATCGCCGCGAGCTTTGCAGCAGCAAGGAGCAGCCCAAGCTCATGGAGGTCGAAGCCTCCCCTCCAATGGCAGCGTCTCATCAGTCCAACAAGCGTCAGCGTGGATGCTTCACGCTCCAGAACGTCTCCGAGTCACTCCAGCACCACTCGGTGATCTTCCACAACGTCGGAGTGGCGGCCAAATTGTCCGAGGCAATGCTCCTCCAGATCAACAGCAGTGTGGCGAGGAATCCATCTCCAGTATCTCCAGTCGCAGCTTCGGCTCGGAATCCAAGCAGCACCATCACCAGCAGCAGCGCCACCACCACTACCAGCACTGGCAGCGGCGGTGGCGGCCATGGATCTTTCTCGTATCGATTCAAGGAGACGGTGGAGCCGCAAAGCATCGCGGCGAGGCAGCGGCGGAAGAAGATCAGCGAGAGGGTCCGGGAGCTGGAGAAGCTGGTCCCGGGCGGGAACAAGCTGGATACGGCGTCGATGCTGGACGAGGCCATACGGTTCGTCAAGTTCCTCCAGATACAGGTCCAGCTTCTTGAGGCCGTTGGTAATGGAGGGCATGGGAATTATGGCGCTAATAATCACTGCCTTAACGTGCCTCTTAATCACCAGGCCAGGATGTTTCCGTTTTCCTCATCGCCCAGTTCCTCCATAGCCATCTCTTCTCCTTGTTCTTCTTCCTCGTCCTCTTCTTCTTCTTCTTGTGCTTCCTCGTCGTGTAACTTGGCTTCCATGGCGATCGCGACGAGCTCGGTGGTGGCGATGAGCCCGGCCTCGATCGCGGACTCGGTGCTGCTGCTGGGATCCAGGAGGAGTTCGTCCGCGAGCTCGTCCTCGCCGCTGGTGCTCACCGAGACGCTGCAGCATGCCCTGTTCAAGCACAAGCGCTGCGTTGCGACGATCCAGCAGTGTCCAGTGGAGCACTTGCTGCTGTGACGATCCAGTAGTCGGCATTATCTTCTAGGATTAGTGCTCTCTTGAGTTGAAAACGTTGGATGTTTCTCCATGCTAGACTATGATTGTATCAATATTTAACTTTTCTCAAAGCAAAGCAGTTTACCATATAAGACATCAATTGTAATGATCAAAAAGATGATCAAGAAACATCGGCTCTGCCCGAAAACTTTAGACACGAACTTTTGAAGTGCAGCAACTTGCAAGTATTTTAAAGTTTTTCGAATTCTTTTCTACTTATTTAAAACCGCTTTTCAAATTCTGTGTGAGTTCTGTGAAGATGATGATATAATAAATAAAAAATTGAGAGTATAATTAGAAAAAGGAGAGGAAAACAGCAAAGGACACATGAAGCTGCAGTCTCCATCGCAACAATTCAATGTGGAATGTTTTCAGATTGAATGGAATAGATATGTTGCGTGGGGAATCATGATCCTCATATGAAACCTCGAGTTAATGTAGGCACATATCACACATCAGTCTGATTGTTAGGGTGATGCCTTTCGGTTTGAACGATCCGCGGAACAGAAAAGAAAAACATAAACAAATCATATGCACTTCCCTTTCACTGTTGTTATTGGAGTCCAGCCAAATGATTCCCAAGTAGCAGCCGTCCGTATATTCCAAATTCGACCATATGCTGCCTGCATGCACACACAGACACCAACAATCAATTCTTTGAAATTGTGCGTGTGCACGCGACTGATGTTTCAACCATTATTATTACTATTATTTTAGAAAAGTTTAAAAGTAATCTCCAGCCCAGCTCCAGATATTGATAGACAAGTTGTAACAAGGCTCTTAGTTTTTCATATGCAATCAAGGTGGCCATCAAAACACTTACAGGTAGCAACCGAGCTAAATTAACTCTTTCTCTTTCTCGCTCGCTCGGCTTGGGCCTTGCTTTCTCCTCTGCGTTTAATTTCGCTCTGGGAGATCGTTTGATTGCGTTGTTATGATCCATGAATGTTTTGCATTGACCTGTGGCAAGAAATCGAAAACCACACAATAATGTTTCTCCCTGTAGCTTGATTTCTTTGAAAAGAATGAAAGAGATGCACGTATGCATGCATACCTGGTCCGAAACGCGTGTCCTCACGTCCTCCTTCAATCTCGGCGTTATCTCCCCGATGGAGATTGTTCGTGGAGATGGAGCTCATCCATCTTCACTCGCATTATAATGCCTGGGAAAGGAAAAGAAAACAACTTGCTCCAAACTCGGAGAGACCTTTCACTCACGTCAATCGCTTCACTCACTTCTCACTGCTACTCTCTCGGTCGTTTGGCTTACCCATCGCGCCGTTCCAAGCTCCAAAATGGTCGATTTTGATCCTTGTGGAGCGTATGAACTCCCTTTAAGTGCCTGACGAAACTCTGTACCATGTTACGTTGTCTTGAGATAAAACGCGGTGTGGCTCATGCCTGCGTGTAATCATAATGTTTGCTGTCAAGGAGAAATATAATGGCTTTAACGAGCTTCGACTTGCCTGCTTCCATGGTGAGTGCTGGTTCCAGAGCGTTGCTAACTGGCGCCACTACCTGCGAATCCATAACACTGCTGAGTCGTACTGCGATTGAAAGCCCCGCAGGGTATTAACCTTGGCTGGTCGGTCGTGCACGGTTTGTCTCGTTCAAGCGCGTAGAGGCTATATGAGACAAAGCCGAGTGAGCATCATGTAGCTGCAAATAAGAACTTACCAGCCGGTGCTCAGGAGCTTTCCTTGCTCTCAAACAAGGAGAGAAAAACTCGTGCTGCATTGCCTCGCGAGCGCTTATCCTCTCTTCGGGGTTAGCTTTCAGGCACTTGCTGATCAGGTCGAGAAAAGAAGAAGGTAGTTCAGGTGATTTGATCCACTCGGATATGGAGGTACCATCACAATCGTGCTTAAGTTCCTGAACGGCAACCTTTTGATAAAACCAAGAAAGAGAGATAAAAAACAAAATCGTTCTACCTCAAGGAAGCACGTTTTTTTGGTTCCCACGAGTTCTTTCAACTCCCTTGTACCACATAGCTTTGCAATCTCCTGGATTGTCCTGCAGCATGCGTATGAAGAGCAATAAGAGAAGTTTCTTAAATGCAACAGATGGTCGTACTTGGGGACTCCACCGTTAGAAAAGGGCAGCCTTCCAGTTGCGATCTGGAGTAGCGTTACGGCAGCGGACCAGATATCAACCTTTACAGTTTGTGGAGAACCCAGCAAAACCTGTATCCAAGTGACCAAATAGAATGAAAAACTGCAGGAAAAATCAGCTAAGTACCTCTGGGGCCCCATATCCTTTTGTTCCAACGCAAGCTATTCTCCCTGGTTTTAAAATGTCAGAGGGTCAGCACGGCTGTAGAACAAATGCTTACGTCGGTCGAGAGAACAAGACGGATAGATTGTTGCGAGCGGCTTGATATCTGTGACTAACGTCGGCTTCAAACCCACTCTCTTGCGAGCCTGGTTGGAAGGAATATTGCTCGTCACATATTCCCTGAGAGGCTTTCTTGTCATCTGGACGGGCTGCATGTGTTCCTAAAGAGCAGAAATGCAGCTCAAGAAGTTATAGCACAACATGGAATAGCCTACCTGAGACTTATAGTCAGCCGAACGTAATCTCTTTAGCATTTTATCGAAATCTTCGGCGTCTGCCTCCAGTCGAGAGCACTGTAATAAGGCGTTCCGTTCCTCTGTGAAAGTAATGTCGGCTGGCAGACTGCATTGCATCTGTCTGTTTTGGTTTGGCAGTCTTCCTGATCACATAAAGAACTTTCCATAAATTGCTAGAATAAATTGCCAATAGAATGCTTACTTTTAGCCCTTCCAGCGAGATCCTGTTCCTTGCAATAACGAAAGCTAGCATTCACTCTAGATAATAAAACTATAAAAGCGTACCAATGCAAGATTAAAATCTACTAAATGCCCCACTTTGCTTTTCCTTGAATAGAGAAAATTTCCTGGCTTCACATCCCTGTGTATAACGTTCTGCAGAAGTTCAAATGTAAAAACAGTGTTGACAAGAAAAAAACAGGCCAACCTTTTGGTGCATGTAATTCAGCGCTTTGAACAGATGAAAACCATACGATCGGAGATCATTCATACTAATATCTTTCTTCAGCGACTGTCAAAAAATTAAGTTAGTCTAGGAAGTAGAAGTATAGTGTAAAACCTGAATGCTGTCGTATTCGACATGTTCCAGAACAAGATATTGCTTTTCACCGTCTCTAATGACTTCCTCCAATCTGATTATGCTGTGCTTGCCTCTATGTAAAGCAGAAACATCAAACGAAATCTTACGAGAATAAAGATAAGCCCACCCAAACAACTTCAGCAATTTTATCTCCTTGTCAACACTCGCAGCAATTTTATCTCCTTGAAGTGGACCTGTGAGAATCGTTAGCAAAAGCCCTGGCCCAAAAGATATACTAAGAAACAACGCACACTTGATAGCAAAGAGCCGGCCATCTCCAAAGCGCCTCGCCTTAAAAACCACGCTATAAGCTCCTGAAAATATAAAGTTAGAGGCTGGAATCTAGAGCGAAAGAATTAAAATGAGAAAGAGGAAAAGAATTACCCGAGCCTTCCACGCCTTCTATCCTGTAGTTCTGCAAATTTGGAATGGGGATTGGTCCCTATGAAAGCCAGAAGTTAGGCTAGAAAGAAAGCCGCAAAAGAAGGCTACCTTTGTTCTATGGTGGAAAACTTCGTCGATGGCTTTAGCATCATCACTGTGTGGCGCTATCGGAACAAGCTCATGAGCGACCTCTTGCCTTTGATCCTCGTTGTCGGGAACTAAATTTGAAGCCTCGAATTCGAGGACAGTCTCACCTTGGAGATCTGGATTTGGGGCTTCGAGACAAGCCCTTTGATCTACCGGCAAAGAATCCACGTCCGCGGCGACACCATTTCCTTTGCCCTGATTACCGTCTCGATTGGCGCGGGAGACCTCCAGATCTTCTTTTGCCTCGCACTCCACAGCACCAGGATCGCACCTATCGGCGTCAGGGCAGGAGATGAAGAGCCTTCTGGCTTTTCCCTTGAGAGGAGGCGGCGGCTCTTCCTCTGGTCGCCTTCTTTTCTCCAGACAGCTGCCTACCTGCGATGGATCCACATCCAGCTTCCTGCGAATGTAGCCGCGAAATCGCGAGAGCAATGCGATGGAGAATCCCGCCATCGCCACGCCACGGTCGCGCGCGATCTGAAGAACCCTAGGTAGCAAAAAGTAGCGGGAAAATTTGAAGTGGTCTATTAGGGTTTATGGTTTTAGGGCTATGGCATTGAGGCTTCGTCTCCGCTTCGATGGCGCTTGCGGCCTCGCGAAGAATTCGCAGGGCATGCTGCAGTGGTGGTTCTCGGTCTCGGATTCCATGGCGACAATCGCTGATCTCGCCGCGGGAATTGTATCGTTCTTCCACTTACAGCGTTCTTGTCCTTACGGTGTTCTTCTCCTGGTAAGCATGTAAGAAGTGAATGTAGGCCTCTTAATCGATCGACCAGATGGAAGATTTCGCCCTGCCGCCCTTGCAATCGATCGGCTTGCTGAGTGACAAGGATATCATCACGTAAGTTCTTTCAATGTTCGTTCCTTCTCTTGAAAATGTAATCGTTTGTTTTGCAGTGTGAAGCCTTTGGAATTTCCTCCACACGCGCCTTTGAAATGGGGACAGCTCCCAGAAGAAGACGATGGCAACAAAGTGCTGAGAATTTGCGCTCAAGATGAGTTTGAAAAGGAGTCGGGCGGATACAAAAGCGAAGACGAAGGGCTCGCACAGACAGCTTCCATCGACGAAGATTTTCCGAGAAGGCCAAGGTCTTTGCAAATGAAAGAGAGGTACCGTGTTTTTTTTTCTTTGCTGCCTTTGTGACTTGAGAACATTCTTTAGGCTGAAAAAGATGTTAAAACCCGTGGCCAAAGTTTTCAAACGTAAGACCGCCAATGTTGACAAGAAGCCGAAAAGAAGGTAATATTGTGTGATATATTTGTGCGTTGTTTCTATAGCGCCGATTTGCAGGAAACAAGCAGAGAAAGATGAAACCGAAAACGGTGAGGTGTTGTCGAGCAAGAAGACCAAGAAAAAGAAGAGAAAGATCGAAGAAGAGGAGGACGACAGCTCAGAAGACGATAAACATGAAGTCCAAAAAGATGAGCCCAGGTACACATTTTAGGCTCTCGTGTACGCTTGTTGTCTTGTGGCATAAGTTGTTCTCACGTCTTATGACATATCAGAAATGATGAGCCCAAGAACAACGAAGCACAAGAAAAGGTAGACGCTTATTATTGAAAGATACTCAGCGAAGATTGTATTGCAGACCATTAGTAGGAGTTCTCGAAGGAAGAAAGCAAAACGTGCTTGGCTAAGAGCGAACAAGCTCGCACAGGCTGCGGAAGTGAGTTGCTTGTTTTCTCATGTGTCCCAAACACTATTTCCATTGCAGGTTGGTCGTGAAAACACTGCAGTTGACATTCAGTTGCCAGAGGAGCAAGTTGTGAAGCCTACGGTAGTAGCTCCCGGGCATATACGATTTGAACCTCTTGATTCTGGTATGTGAGCTTCTCTCAAGAGTAAGATTCTGACTCGTGAAATGGCTGTGCAGATGAAAACGAGAGCACTCCTGTGGTAAGCTTGGTGTTAGAGATGTTTGCTTGATAATTGAACAACCGGTTTTTTTGCAGCCTATGAATTTTGGTGGTGGACTTAAAAGCAAGAAGCAGGGGCAGAGTTGGGGCCAGCAGAAGCGATCAGGACGCCAGGAGAGAACGTGGAACAGCACAGTGGGAGAAGAAGCAAGAACAGTCCAAGAAGACAAGACCACTGCAGAGGCAACGCTCGATTTTAACAGCCTTCCGCTGCTGCAAGGCATTCCAGAGGTTTAAATTGATTCCAGAACCTGTTGTACTTGACGGAAGTTTTTAATTTGCGGCAGGAGGGAGATGTTCTTGCTTACAAACTGGTGGAGCTATCCACATCTGGAACACCGGAGGTTTCTTCATTCAGAGTAAATCTCCATTCCGCAAGTCTTTTTAGTCCTTAAAGCCTGTGTATTTGTTTAACAGGTGGGAAAGGTTGCAAGCTGCGACAATAACTCGAAGGTTGTGAAACTGGTTTCAGTCCCGGACCATCCACTGGAAAGAATAAATGAGGAGTCGGAATTCCCCGAGCCTTACCAGGAAGATGGCTCGCTCGAGGTAAATGCCGTGGACGTGGTTTTGGCACTAAAGTTTCTCTATGACACCAGACGGATATTTCACTCCTTGTGGAGGCGCACATACTCCAAGGTGGGAACAGCACAACGAGCACACAGAACACAAAGACGACACCTTCTGGTATGAAACTCTCCTTCAAATTTTCAAACTTCCAAAACTCTCTACTCCAGAGAATGGTTTCCTTCCTGAGCCAGCGAACAAAAAAGAGGAAGAGGTCAAGGTCCCTCCAACAAAAGCCGAGAGATGGCAGATCAAATCCATGAAAGCTGCCGGCTTGAGCGCTACACTGGATCGGCTACGCGCTACATGCCTAGACGAGTGAAAAGCTCCTCAAAGTAGATCCGCGAAGAACGACGACGAGCCACCACCAGGTACGTGACTCTTCCCCCTCCTGTCCATCTCTTTCTCGTTTCTAACGCTTGCATTCCCAGAGCCACCGTTGCTAGAGGCGGAGTTACCAGTCATGTCCCAGAGCTTCAAAACTTGATCGTGAGAAACGCTTCCCAGCACCGACTTATCAAACGAAAATGCCAGCCTCTCCACTGGGAAGTCCGAGTGCTCGCCAATCACGCCAGTGATCCGGTTTGGCAGTATGGAAACTTGGCGGATGATCCCATCGCTGGAACCGGTGATGAGCGTCGCCTCATCCAGCTTGAGCATGGAATCCACGGAGCTGGGATGACCCACGAAGCGATCGTCGCAGTCCTGGAACTCACCCCACGAGTAGAGCAATAGAACTCCACTTTGCGATCCACACACCACTTTGGTGCGTTGTTTAGCGAGAACCACCGAGAGGAGCTCGTCCTCGGAGAACTCGGACCGAAAATCCACCTTGTTCCTTCGCAAGCTGCTCACTGCTAGCGTTCCATCGCCGCTGACGCTCAGGAGCTCCATCATCTCGCCCACGAACTCGAGATCGCTGACGAAATCCTCGTGCGCGGCGATGGATCCAACGCAGCGGCTCTGGCGGGTGTCCCAGATCTTGATGGTGCCGCCGTCGTCGCCCGTGGCGATGGTGGTGTCGGTGAGATTGACGATGCGGTTGATCGCGGTGTCGTGCGCGTCGGGGAATCGCGAGACGCGCTGCCCGGATTCTACTCCCGTGGCGTCGATGGAGCGATCCGGGGAGACGGAGAGGAGGATCTCGCCGGCGTTGACGAAGGCGAGGCCGCGGCAGGACTCCTTGTGTGGACGGCAGGACCAGAGGCGGCGCGGCGGGGGACGATCATCGGCGGCGCAATCGGCGTACCTGTAGAGGTGGATGCGGCCAGAGACGAGGCCGGCGGCGACGAGCGGCGAGGAGGGATGGAATGCGAGGTCGAATGGCACGGATTTGAAGTGGATCTCCATGGCCGCGGCGCGCAAGAACCCTAAAAACCCAAAACCTCTTAGAGCTTTATGAATGGAATGGAATGTTCTCCAAAACAAAACAAAGGAAAAAATGCTGGGGAATTCGCGAAGCTATGGATCATCTTTGTGGCTCCAATGGCGGCTTCCCTGTCATGTTGGCAACGACCTGCGCAAGAGAATCGATCTAAATGAGAAGAGGAGGAGGGATTCTTAAGCTCAAACTCACGGATTTAAGATTGGGGTTTGGAGGCTGCTCGGATTTGTAGAGCGCCTCGCGCAGCGGAGGAACAACGAGCGGAAGAATCAATCCTGCCCACCAAAATCAAAGATTTTGAGCCCCAAACTGCGACAGACCGCTCAATTCCACTCACCGATCGATGCTACGATGCCGCTGATCACTAAAACCGGCTGGTTGAGCACCAGCGCCTTCATCTTCACATTGAATCCATGCGTGTCCCCCATTTTGCCCCTCCTCTCCCTCGCTAGAACCCTAGAATCTCTTCTAGCCCTAGCACCACATTTCTTGCCACGTGTCAGTACGAAGAATATTTTAAATTTAAAAAAGTGATTCCTCTTTCCTCAATTCATCCATGCCTTTCGGTTGCCTCAACTGTCAGCCTAAAGTGGCGCGCCGACGGCCTCCAGCGCGCCACGTGGCCGCCTCGAATCGTTCCCTGGATTCATGGGAATGCATATAGCTAGGCGCGATGAGAGAGATCCAAAGTAGAGAAGAAGAGGGCCAAATATATTTTAGGGTTCTTGGGCGCGCGCGCGCGCGGGGCTCTCGTCCAATGCCGGCTACCGGCCGATGAGACGGCGGCGGCACGATGGTATGTAGAGAGGAATGGCGACTGCACGATCGATTCTCCAGGTCGTTGAGAGCTTCCAAAAGTCGCGTACGCTGTTTGCCCGGACGATCGCGGAGCTCGCTCTAAAGCCACAGGTATACTGCCTAAATCCAAGAACACCGCAGCTTAATCTCTATGCAAGGTAAGCTGGAACAAGATCTTTCGATATGATAGAGATCCAAGAATTCCTTTTTCTTCTTCCTCGTGCTTGATCTGTGCTTGTTTGTGATCGCAGAACGTGGAGATTCTCCACAATGCCGGTGTTCTGGTCCTGCTGCGACCTCTCTTGCTGGATTGCATCCCACAAATCCAGCAATTGGCAGCGCTGGGCCTCTCCCGGCTCGCAAACTACAGCGAAGAGCTAGCGGAGGTTTTTGTCACAGAGAAAATCCTCCAGCAAGTTCTATTCCCCCTCAGGTAACTCGCCATACAAAAAAATTCTGTCCAAAAGAATCGTCCATCTCTCCTCTTACCTCTCAGAGATATCAATCGTCACAACAAGAAGGCCGCCGCGAATGTCCTGCGAGCTGTGGCCAAGCACACGGCGCCCCTGGCACAGGCGGTGGTGGAGTCTGGAGCTCTGGAGCCACTGGTGCATTGCCTCGAGGAATTCGATCCATCCGTCAAGGAGGCCGGCGCCTCGACGCTGGCCAACATCGCCAGGCACAACGCTCGTCTCGCCCAGGCCGTGGCGGACGCTCGAGCGATTGGATTCCTCATTCTTTGCGTCCAGGTATGTAAAAGCTCTTCCATCCTGCTAAGATGAAACTCATGAACTTATCAGGAACCCGAGATTGCGCTGCGAACAGCCGCAGGCACAGCGCTCTCGGAAATAGCAAAACATACCCCGGAGTTGTCCCAAGTTGTGATCGAAGCTGGAGCTACACCACACCTTGCCGCGCTCCTCACGCACAATGACTTCAGAGTAAAACGTGTGGTAAGTTTCTCTCGTCCAAACAAAGCTGGTAAAATTTGCGTACCTCCTTGTCTACCAGGGTTGCTTGGCGCTCAGTCAGCTGGCCAGACACGTCGAGGATCAAGCAGAGGTTGGCCACGAGCACTTTCTCTCGCTGATCTTCATTTGGTTTCTAATCGTTGCTCGTCGCACTGTAGGCCGTTGTGGAGCAAGAGATCTTCCCCAAGATGTTCGGCTGCTTGAAAGACCAGGATCCCCAACTCCGAAGAAACGGAGCCACTCTGATACGCGAGGTCGTCAAGCACTCGGCAGCGCTCGCCCAGCTTGTTGTTGGCGCCGGTGGACTCTCCGTCTTGATCGAAAACATTTCGGACACTTTCGGCAACGAGCGCTTGCCAGGTACTCTCTTTTTTTCCTGTCCAGTTTCCTGCCACCTTTCCTTTTGTCCTGTGTTTCCTGCCACCTTTCTCCCCGCAAAGTAACCAACGCCGGGGACTGTACAGGTATAATGGCTGTCGGCTACATTGGCGCCTTCGACGAGATGCTGTCCAGCTCGGTCATCGCGTCAGGCGGCGTGGCGGCGATGGTGTGTGCACTCGTCCAGGAGCACGAAGACCACATCAAGAGCGCGTCCGCATGGGCTCTGGGACAGATCGGCAAGCACGGCCCCGTCCACGCTCTTGCCGTTGCCGAGGCCGGAGCGCTCCCACACCTGGTCGCCACCTTCCTGTCAAAAACCAGCAGTGAGGACCTCCAGTCCAAGTGCAAGAAAGCTCTCAAGAACCTCTCGGACCGTCTTAGTCACCTCCCCGCTCTGGATTCGCTGCTACAGGTACGTCCATCTTGTTCTTTGAGCTTCTTCGCTGAGAGACTGTCGGGGCTTTGTCACAGGGACCAATGCTGCCTGAAGGTATACTCAAGTACGTCCTTGGCTCTCTCGCGAAGGTGTTGGCCGCGGATAGTGATGCCAGAGCCAAGTTCGTGACGTCGGGCGGCTTTGAGAAGCTCCAGAACCTGGCAGCCGAGCCGGGCACGGAGCTGCGCGAGTGCATCGACCTCATCAACAGCGTCTACCCGGTGGAGATTGTCCACTACTACTCTCCAGGATACTCGGAAGTCCTGCTGAAGAAGCTTACTGGTGCGAAGCCAGCCATCCCCGTAGGCTGAGAGGCGAAAAAACTTTGTCGAGCTGGTTGAGCTCCACGGCTGAGCTTGTAAGTGTAAATGTGTGGCAAAAACGTCGAGTACGAGTTCTTCATCTCGGTCTTTTCGAAACGGGCATTCCTTCACCTCACTTCGCCTTCTTCCTCCTCCTCTTCGATCCACCCCCCTGTTCCTGTTCGTGCCAGTTCCTGGACTTGGATCCCCAGCGATGGTGCTTTACGTCTGTAGAACCTCACATTAGACTCGGCCAGAACCAATCCTTTGGCTGCCACCAGCTTTTCCGCAACAAGCTCGTCAACCGTGATTTCGGCGACGGGGGTCCGATTTTTCCAGAAAAACTTCTTCACAGCCCTTTGGAATTCCTCCAGCACGCCTTCGCCAAGAACCGCTCTAACCACGAGTTCGCACACTGCTCCCGATAGGGCCCTCGAATCCAGCGTCAGCGGGAATCCAGTGAAGTTCAAAACGCAGGTGCTGGTGCCCGACATGAAATTCTTGGGCCTATAGACTGCTCCCGGCCAAATGTAAGTGGGAGGCCTGTGTAGTGTCAGGGGCAGCTCCTTGTGGCAGAATTCTCGCGTGAATCTGATATAAGCGGACATTAGTGCATCCGCATCAGCATCCGATTGAAGAAAGACTAGTGCCTTGGGCTCTTGCCCCACCCAGCTTATCCTCGTGATGCAATCTGCCACGCTTTTTTCTGGTTGCAACTTCTTCATCCCCTTCCGCAGCAGCATCCTGAGCTTGGTAGGATCATAACGGGAAGTTTCAGTCGGCAAGTTGACGATGAAAAGAGTTGTCTGCGCGTGAGGCTGGAATGGCCTCAGGACCCGGCCAGCCACAAACAACCTGTCCTTGCTGCTCATCAGAGCGCTCGCAGCCTGCTCTTCGAGTATTGCAAAGCAGCAGCCCTCCCTGAAAAGCACGTCTCTGAAAGGAGGCTTGCCTTCTTCCAGCACGCTGGTTCTCAAAAGCACCGTCGCCAGGGCCTCGGCCAGTGCACATCTGAACTGTCTCTCGGCAACCGGGCAAACTCGACACCCGTCGAATTGCAGCACTTTGTAGATGCTTGATGATGCACCGGTCTTGTACGCCGCACGAGGTCGCTGGTAACCTTCTGGGCGAAACAACGAGAACTTCAAGTCATCCAAGGAGAACTCTTCTGTAGCCCGGACATAAATTTCCATGAGACGGTTGGCCATATCCTCGGAAGAGAATATTACCCGCCCTCCATCCGCTGCAGCATCCCACTTCACCTGGAATTTCAGGTCCGCTTCACTTGTATAATTCTTGTGCTTTCGAAAGAGACCGACGAGCAGCTTCTTCAACTGTTCAGAGTCGAACGTTTCTCTTTGGAACCCCCCAAGCATGATGGACACTTGGTGAAGGCCCCTCTCAGCCACTTGTCTTTGTCCAGCCCCAGAATGTCCTTGCATGTGTTGAACTTGGCGGTCAATGTTGGATGTAACACGAGCTAAGGGTCTTGCCTCCGGAACTCTATCTTGCTGTTTGCCTTGTGCTGCATGTCCTAAATCGAATCGCACGGAACGCTGCTTCTCCGTCGATGGACGGTCTCGCACCTTTGTGTTCTTTGTCTTCGTTGGGCTTTCCTGTTGTTGAACGCTACTCAGCTTATCTGGTTCCTCCCGGTTTTGTTGCTCAAGGTTACTCCCCTTCTGTCTTCCCTGTTGTTCAAGGCTACTCTCACTCTGCATCGATGGACAGTCTCGCACCTTTGTGTTCTTTGATCTCAAACCGCCTGGGCTTTCCTGCTGTTGAACGCTACTCAGCTTCTCTGTTTCCTCCCGGATTTGTTGTTCAAAGCTATTCTCATTTCCTGTTTTCTCCCAGCCTCGCTCTTCAAGGTTTCTCGCAGTTCTCTGGCGGCATTGTTGACTTGCTGGCGAGACATCACTCTCCTCGGAAACTTGGAAAGGCTCTTGCGACAGTGGTAGAGTCCTGACACCACAGCAGATCACCAAGTTCTGATCGATGTCTGACGTGATGCTTCCATCCAGCTTGCAACTGTAGAAAAGCTTCTCAACTGCTGCTCTGTCTGTGAATTCGACATACGCTGCCGCTGGGAAAACGTGGACAGAACCCACCACCTTTGATGTCAAGTCTCTGTTCAAGACCCCACTAAAGTGGGCTTCTAGCTTGTCCCCGTCCTCCCAACTTGGAGGAAGACCACTGAGGTACACAAACTTTGACGACGCCTCCAGAGATCGTACTGCGTTTACCACGTTGTTTCCATGCCCCTCAAACTGCCTGTTCGCTGTGTAGAGCCTTTCCAGCGCAAACCTCTTCCCGGCGATGGAGAAAGGCGAGCTCGTCTCGTCGCGACAGACCTGGAAGAGCAGCTCGGCCATGAGCTCCGTGTAGAACACCAGGATGGCCATGTCGCCCTCGACATGCAAACAGTAGAACACCTTCTCCACAAAATCGTCACAGGGCGGGAAGAACCGGAAGCGCTTGCGAAGAATGTCGTCGGCGAGCTCCTGCAAAGCCTCGGGGCAAGTGTGCTTCTTTGACAGCCCGCGCACCACGAGAGAGTAGGAGCGCTCCTTGATCGCTGGCCCGGGGAAAAAATCTGGTGCTTGAGCTGTCGCCGCCGGCTCGAAAAATCTGGCTGCTACCGCCTTGGGCAAATCAGGCATCGCCGCTGGCGGGCCTGCGCTTGGAAATCTGTGAATCTTTCGGAATCAGCGCCGGCTTTCCAAGCGTTTGGTTCTAGCTAGGAACTGGAAGACCAAGTTACCTTGACGATCGGAAATATTTCGCCCTCTCCCCGGATTACGACGATCGCGCAAGCACTGCCGCCGGGCGCCGATGTCCATCCGCCGCTCCAAGAACTGCCACTCCCCGATCGCGATCGTGAGAGAAAGAACGCAAGAACGCCGATTCCCGGCGGGGATTTTCACCTGGAGGCCCGGCGCTGCTGATCCGCCGCGCCTGGAATCGCCGCTCGCGGCGGACGCTAGGCGGCAGCGGCGGCATTCTTGGACGGGAAGAAGAAACCTCCGCCATTCGGTTGTCGCTGGCGCGGCGCGTCCGTGGTACCTAGCGGCATTTCAATGTAAAACTAACGACACGCAAAATGGGAAGCCCTCACAGCTATACCGTGCCATCTTTCTCCATAGCATAGCCGGGAAGGAATCTTGGTGATGCAGACATCTACGGCAACGGCATATCCCCCTTAGTTTTAGACAGAATATCCTCTCTTGACATAGTCCGGCCGCGGAATATCCTTAGACCTAATAGAATATTCTTTCCCTGCTCAAGCAGCAGAATATTCCCTGCGTTTGGGTAGGATATTCGCTTTCAGTTTTCTTCCTCTTCTTCGATCCAGCCTCCAGTTCTACGAGGAGATCCTTCTTCTCCTTCCTGGTGGCCATCGCGAAAAACCGTGGCATCATAGAAGGAAATGTGGTGCCCGGCCAGCGTCAATCCTTTGACGTCCACCAGCTTGGCGGCGACGTCCTCCTCCACGATCAAGCTCGCAAGTTCGCTCCCCTTCTGCCAGTAGAACCGCTTGAAAGGCCTCTCGCCCCGCTCCAGGATGCCATGCTTCGCCAGCGCCGTCTCCAGCAGCTCGTTCACGGCCCCCATGAGCGGGATGGGATCCAGCGCCGGGAAAATCCCCGCGACGTGAACTTGCCACAGCTCTGGTTGCTGATGATCATCGCCCCAGCCCGGCGGAAGATCTAGATCGATCGTCCTGTCCCTCTTCCTGTAAGTTGCTCCAGGCCGGACGTAGCGCTCGTGGCGGAAGATCACCAGCGGCATGTCCGACACGCAGAAGTCGAGCGTGAAGTTGACGTAGGCGCTCATGAGCGCGTCCGCGGCGGCCTCGCTGCGCAGTGTCACCCTGGCCACGCTGCGACCCGACCACTCGATCCGCTCGATGGCGCTGCGGTGGTCGACGCTCATCTTCGCCAGCCCCGACGCGAGCAGCTGCCCGAGCTTGTCGAGAGTGTTGCCGACGGCCTCCGGGAGCTCGGCCACGAACAAAGTCACCTGGTCTTTGGAAGTGTAGATGGAGAGAGGCCGCCGAGCCACTGTCAAGCCGACGCAGGCTGAGACGAGAGCGTTGGCCACCACCTCGTCCAGTACCGCCACAGCCTTGGTCTCGAAGTTCGTGAAGCTCTTGAAGAGAGGCTTGCCTTTCTCCACCACCCCGTGTTTAAGGAGCATCTTCTCCACGGCCTCCACGAGAGCTCCTTTGAGTTGCTCGCGGTGCAAGTGGACGCCTACTCCGTCGAAGGTGACGGCTTTGCCATCGGTTGTCAGGTTGCCTTCTCTGTAAATCGCGCCTGGTCGATGGTAGCCTTCCGGTCGAGACAACCAGAACCTCGAGTTGTTCAAGTAAAACTCCTCCGGGAACTGGATGTAGTTGTCCAGAAGGCGATCCACGGTGTTCTCGGAAGCAAAGGCGACTACCGCCTCTTTCGGAGATCTCCATGAAACCTCCGGTTCTGCATCGCTGTGGAGCTGGAACTTTCGAAGCAAGCTCGAGAAATGGTATGCCACTCGCTCCAAGTCGAACTTCTCCCTGGTAAGTCCTCCGATTACTAGCCCGCATTGCCTGAGCCTGAATTCTCGTCTCTGTCTTTGCATTTCTGGCGGAACTGCTTCTTCCCACACGACCCGGCGGCCACTGTGCGTTGGCGGCTCCCAAACTACTTGACGGCAGCTCGGACCTGTCGCTCGGGGAGATGGAGTTCCGCATTCCATCATGGAGTCATCGATGAGCACGTTTCGGATAATCTCCTCGGGCGAACGCAAAGCTTCGCCTTGCTGCTCAACTTGAGGAGTTGACGTCCTTGCCGCTGGAGCTCCTGCCTTGTCAACTTGTTTTTCCAGATCCTTGAGTTGCACTGTCACCTTTTCGCTAGTTGAGATTGCAACTTCATGCCGCTTCCCCGCCGGAGTGCTCGTCACTGTCTCCGTAGCGCAAGCATCGTCCAAAGTTTTCCTCTTCTCTTCGAAAACAACCTCTTGCTCTTCTGCTGATGCGTCACTCGACTGGCTCCTCCGATCTGGGACCACTCTCCACAGCGGCAAAATCTTCCCGGAGCAAATCACAACCTCCTGGCCAATGTCCGTCACGATCCTCGCGTCTTGCTCGCACCGAAAGAAGAGCCTGTCAATGGCTGCCTTGGACGTACACTCGAGATACGTGGCCCCTGGAAAGACCCGGACAGATGTCACAACCTTGAATGGAAAGAACCCATTGAAGTATCTTTCGAGCTTGTCCGCGTCCTCCCATTTCCGTGGAACTCCGGCTAGAAAAACGAACTTGGACGCTGGGACTGGCCCTGCCGCTGCTGTTTCCGCCAGGAAATCCTCGATCATTCGGCACTGCTCTCCTGACCGATCGTAGATCCTCTCCAGCGAGAACCTCTTGCCGGCGATGGAGAAAGGCGAGATCGTCTCGTCGCAGCACGCGAAGAAGAGAAGCTCCGCCATGAGCTCCGAGGAGAACACCAGGATGCCCATGTCTCCATCGACATGCAAGCAGTAGAAAACCTTCTCCACGAATTCGTCACAGGGCGGGAAGAATCGAAAGCTCTCCCGGAGAATGCCGTCGGCGAGCCGCTGCAAATCTTCGGGGCAAGTGTCCTTCTTGGAGATCCCGCGCACGATGAGACAGTAAGATCGCTCCTCCTCTCGAAATATCGGCGCTTCCGCTGCCAAAGCATCCGGCTCGCGAGGATCTGTGCCCGCCGCAAGCCTCTCCAGCCTCTTCTGGAATGCGAGCATGAAAATCTGTACCTCGATACCTCGATCGCGCAAGAACTACCTCGATCCCCTCGATCGCGCGATCGCAGTGGATTCTCGAAGATTTTCGTCGCCGCGAGCAAACATTCCAAGATACCTCTCTTTCCCGCCCGCGAGCCCGGACGATTGGGACCGCGAGTATTGTAAAATCATCCAAAAAGACCTAAAGCCTGCCCTCCTTGAAAACTCGCACAGCCATTCGTCCATAGCTCTCCTAATGACTTGCACGCTTCACAGCAGGCATATTCCAAGAACATAACGTCCCACAGCCGGAAAATGCCACGAGACAGAATATACGAAGAATCAAATATACCAACCACGGTATTAGCGTTCCTATTAATCAAACCATAGTTTTGTTTTACATAAGCAGCCCGCACAGCTCTTTTTTTTTTCTCGTGCTTGTTCTTCACGACGCCTTTCTGCGTGAAACCAATCAACCTGTATACACGAAAACCGCATTAGCTCCAAATGCTCTCTCTCACCTACACATTTTTTACACATGAGAGTATCACCCTGAAAAACCTGCACGCTTCAAGAAAACTTTGGAGACGAGGGAAAAAAAAACGAGGAAGACCACAAAAAAAAGGATACCTGAGAGACAGGCAGCAGCTATAAAAAAAACTCCTGTGATGTTAGTATCAACCTGGAGAGAATGCAAAGGCAAGCAGCAATGCAGGGACCAAGTAGAAGAAAGCAAAAAAAAGGCCTGCTCGGGAATGGAAAAAGCCCGGAAGAACAAAGAAAAAACCGGGAGAGAGGGAAGAACAGGCAAGACCAAGCAAGCAAAAAATCCAAAAGTTTTGCACATCAAGGTGGTGCCCTGCACACCTGCACAGAGTGGAGATCTGTGAGCTATGTTTGATGCCACCTGCATGAAGGAAAGGAAGGATTTTCAAGAGAAACCAACCAGAGAGCGTTGCGATTCACTCGGCGCCGTATGGAAGCTGGTTTCCATTCGCTTCGCCGCCAGCGCCTCCTCCGCCGTGCTCCTCTCGCTCCCTGTTCCATTGCTCGATCCTGGCTCGCCTCTCCACGCTGCCTTCCCGGCCGCCGCGCGATCGAGGACTGCGGCTGCGGCTGCCATCTCGCCTCCGCGGTCGATCGTACCTGCTGTGATGATCGTAGTTACCTCCTCGATCATCGTACCTCCGTCGCCGATCGTCGTAGTGGCGACGGTCGTCTTGCCTGCGAGGACTCATGCTGCGGCTTCTGCTGCGTCCTCCTCGTCTTCTGTAGCCTCCAAACAGCCGCCTCCGTAACTCTCTGCAGCAAAGACAATGTCACAAGAACAGGAGTCAGAAAATAAAAAACAGTTTTTGGATGAACAGACCTTCCAATGCGTCGCAAGTGCATGAAGTTGCAGTAGCCTCCACGGTTACAAGTGTTTTCTTCGTACTGACGACATGTAGCTTCTCGAAAATCGGTCACAGGCGAAAAATCAACGATGATGGGTCGACCTGCAAAGAAAAATATTTTTGAAAAAACAGGAGAGAAGAGGAACACGCAAACCTGCATAGAAACGTCCTGATAGTGCCTTCAGAGCCGCAGCAGCTTCTTCCTCCTCCCTAAATTGCACATACACATTTCCAACCTGAAAGGAAGCAACGAAGAAAACAACGAAAAAAAACAAAAAACAAAAAAACAAAGCATCAGAATAAAAATGAGAAACACAAGGCTTACCATATGGTCTGCAAGATTGTCGCACACATTGAGGCTTTCAATCTCCCCATACTTGCTGAGCTCCTCAAACATATCCTCGTAAAAGTCCTGCCAAGCGAAAAAAGAAAAAATTGAGACCCACAAATCAAATCTCAAGAAACCACTCCAGTACCTCAAAATGCTCCTGGATTTTCTTCTGATCCATCGTCTGCCCATTCAGATCCATCCCCGGCGTCGCCATATCCGGCCTCTGGTACATATTCGAGAGCAGCAGCGTGGGGCTGATTGTGGGCTTGTTGTGGAGCCTGGAGCAGCGGTCGCCATGGCGGCAAGCGCCGATCTTGAAATAGAAGGGGCAGTTAACGCGATCCTTCTCTGTGCCGAAGATGGAGGCGAGATGCTCCGCCATCGCCGAGAGTGCGTAAACCCTAGAACAACCCTCCCAACGCGTTTGACCTAGAGGACGCCACCGCCACACGATCCAGCCACAGTACTGGATCACGGGCGCGACGTCACCGCGCGGGGGAATATACCGTTACCGCCCATTAGAATATTCTATGTTACAAAGCGTACACCTCATCCTGTGGCGTTGAATGTGAATTCCTCGTTCGTCGTGAGTTTGTCGCCCTTGTTCTTCCCAAGTGATGGGACATCGTCCTGGAAGTTGAAGCTCCTGGTGGAAGAAGTTCTCTCCACTGCGAGATCGTCAGAGATTGCCAGCTCCAAGCTTCCATCGATCTTCTCTCCACTGCCGAACGAATCCATCTTTCCATCGCTCTCGCTCGAGAGCGAGTACCTGGAGCTCGTCACGCTCACCATCTGTCCCTCCAGCGAGCTCGAGGATCGGTCCAGGTTCTCGGCGGGACGAGGGCGATCGCGAGCGCGAGCGCGAGATGGCGACGCTGGCTTCACGTTTGTCCCGCCGGTCCAGACCATGAAGTAGAAGTCGATCGGCTCGCGAGCTTGCCTGTGAGATGAGATCTTCTCGCTGATGGAGTGAGCATTGAAGCACCGGATGGCTCCCGAGGCCGAGACGAACCACGGCGTCACCTTCTCGCCAGCAACGCGGGAGACGACCAAAAGCTTGTTTGCTGAGCATGCCGCGTCGTAGATCTTTCGTATCCCCGCTCGATCGGCCGCTGTTCCTATGTCTACCGATGAAACATAGCAAAATCCCTGCGAGAAAAAGTTCAACTTTAGCGCGGTTGGAGATCACTTCTACGCACCTCTTCTGTGCAAGTGATATTGACACCGAGCCGAGCTTCGCCATCGGTGGGCTGGAGTGTGATCGCGATTTCTCCTTCCGGTGGAGAGTACCAAAGCCTGATTGCCCGAGTTACATTAATTTCGGTACCTTCTAGTTCATGCAATGGATACATTCCCGAGTTTACCATCCCCAGAGGGTCCTCGGGATTGCTCGATCCAAAGTATTTCGAAGTTGAGGACTGATACAAGAGATCTTGCGATCAGCTTTGAAACGATAGAGAAAAAGGAGAAGGAACTGGCATACCTGTAGAAACATTGGCTCGCTCTGGATATTCACGAAGATCACTGGAACGCCGGAGCTCTGCGAAGCCGACAGCCACGCCATTGCTCTAGCTGTTGTGTTCTCGAGATCGCCATCGCCACCCTCGTTGGCGCGTTGGAACGGCATCAAAATGAGCGAGAAAACCATGGCAGAATTGGGCGATGGAAGGAACTGGTGCATTTTGGATTGCCATGGATACGAGATGAGCCGGTCCTTTATGGAGACTTGCTGGGAGACGCCGGGCCTCTTGAGCTTTTCCATAAGCCTTCTAGTCTGGTCTGCAAAACTAAGTAAAGTTCCATCAAATCACACTGTTCTAGGCAGTCGAGCAAGAAAAAAATCCAAGTAGTACCTTGCAGAGCCACGCATTCTTCCTCGGTAGAATCCATGAGTAGTGCGACGTAGTTCTTCTGGACGGGATCCGCCAACAAGTAGAGCTTCTTGCGCATCATCGCTTCCTCCGAGACAACACACACGCTCAAATCGACCTTAGTACCTCTTCGCTTCACTCTCGCCAGTGCCGTCTCGTTCGCCTTGTGGATCTTCCGGAGCTCGCGCTGCAACCCATACTTCCCGTCCTTGAAAGGCGCGCTGGCAAAGACATTGACCTCTTGCTTCACCGCCGTGACCTGCTCGATTACATCCCCGGGCAGCAATCGGCCCTCGCTCCAATCCTCGGCGCCGCAGCCAGTGATGGATTTCACGGCCACCAGCGCCTGCCTCTCCGTCGCCCCTCCCATGGAGAATCAAGATCGAGCAAAATGCTCATCCATCCAGCCTCCAAGCTCCGCGGTAGAAAATTCCCGAATTCCTGATCGCTCCGAGACGAAGTAGCCTGGAAATCAGCGCACAGAGATCGAGAAGAGGATTCCCCTGGCCCTGTTCGCCGCCATGGCCGTGCCGCACTGCCGGGCAGAGACGCGTTTGAAAAGTACTAGCACTAAGGTTTGGGCCCAAGATACTTTTCTTTAAATCCGGTTTAGGGTTCGAATTCTTTGACGAGCACAGGGCTTTGCCAGGATTTCTAGGGTTCTTGGGAGCTCGCGCGCCAATCAAATATTTCCAGGGCTTGTGCTAGCGCCTTGATTTCCAGGGCTCTTGAGAGCTCGCGCGCCGATCGCCACAATGTTTAGCGTCAAGGTTCACGAGATAGGGGATCACTCGGTGCCGTCGGAGTTGCCGGATTGGATCGAGACCCTGAGGTTTTCTTCCGGGAATCCCAGAGTGGAGACTACACGCGGCGAAATGCATCTCTTCCGCAACACGGCAGCCCAGCCAGGAGCGATCGGAGCATTGCCGGTGAGTTTTGGTGAAATTTTCCACGAGATTCTAGAGCTTCGTGGGACTCTTTCTATAATTTCCGTGTGACTACGCACAGAGTGGTAGAAATGAGCAACTGTGTATCCTTGCAGTGCCTAGCCTCATGACTGGCGCTGACCTTTGTCAGTTCACGGGCTCGTTCTTTCAAAGCATCAAAGAGATGCGGATCGTCAGGTAGTGTCACAAGTTCTAGTCACTGACTTAATGAAAATTTTCGGTTTTTTTTTTTTCTTTGGTCAGCAGGAACGAGACAAGCAAGGACAGATACAGTGTTGTGATGAAGTTTGAGGATCAGATCTCTGCTGATGAGTTCTTCAGGCATTTCAACGGGCGACCATTTTCATCACTTCAGGTGAGGAGATAGAAATAAAATCGATGGCGCATGACTTGAATTTCTTCTTCTTCAGGAACAAATTTGCCATGTTCTTTTTGTAGCTGATGTGGAATACACTTCTGCCGGCGGGGATGCATCCTCTGCTCCTTCGGGGCTTACTGAACTTCCAAGCTGCGCTGTCTGCCTAGGTGAGTGATGACTTTCTCTCCTTTTTTCTGTAGTTTTATCCTGAAACTGCGTCACGTTCGTTCCCTTGACAGAGAGATTGGATCAACATGTCAGCGGAATCTTAACGACTGTTTGCAATCACTCGTTCCACACATCTTGCATTTCCAAGTGGACCGATTCTACATGTCCGGTATGACTTGATCAACTTATGAACGCAAATATTTTAATGCTTGCATTCATTGCAGGTTTGTCGATACTGTCAAGAGAAATATGAAAACTCGACGTGCTCCGTTTGCTCCACTGCAGACAATCTTTGGATCTGTGTTATATGTGGCTTTGTTGGTTGCGGAAGGTACGACGTTTTATAGAGCCCCTGCGCTCGAATGTCATTTTTCTGTCATAGATACGAGGAGGGCCATGCTATAAACCATTGGAGAGAAACTCAACATTGTTACTCACTTGAACTAGAAACGCAGCGGGTATGGGACTACGTGGGAGACAACTACGTTCACAGATTGATCCAATCCAAGACTGATGGAAAGCTGGTGGAGCTTAATGCTCCGTGTCAAGACGCAAATGCCAGTTGCGAGTGCAGCGGCGGGATGGATTTTGCTGAAGCTATCAGTCGGAGCAAAATCGATGCAGTAAGAGTATCAGCATGAGGCTTTCGACTAATTTCTTTGTTGAACCTTGCAGGCGAAGTACGATTACGAGCACCTCCTAAGCGTACAGATGGAAAGCCAGCGACAGGTAATTATTCATTCATATAGATTCTGGCGGTTCGGTAATTTATGTATCTTGTTTCGCAGCATCATGAACTTTTAATGGCTCAAGCTCTAGAAGAAAGAGCGAAGAGTTTCAAAGACCGAGAAAAGGAAATTGAGAGAGGCGTTTCCTTGAAACTGCAAACGATGCAAGATACGATCCGGAAAGCAGAGGAGGAGAAAGCATTCCTCGAGCAGGTGTTTCCTTGCTTTCAAGGCGCGGAAGTCTAACATATCGTTGTGCAGATGAACGAATGCCTCCGGAAAAACCAAGAGGAATGGAGGACAAAGTATCGTCAGCTAGAAGAGAAGTACGTTTTTTGTTTAGCGAACAAGCCATAACTACGCTCTCTCTTGCAGCCAAGCACTGCTGATCAAGGAGCGGGACAACAAAATTCAGGATCTGGAAGAGCAAGTAAGGCTTCTTTCTCGTCTTTCTCTCGTGACTTTAAGGTGTGCACCTCCTTGCAGGTCCGAGATTTCATGGTGTTCATAGAAGCACAGAGGACGATTTCTAAGCACAGTGAGATGCAACAAGGCAACGTCCTTGTGGGCGACTCAAGCTCTGAGAAGCGCAAGGTGGCTCGAAACAGGCGAAAGAGATAAAAGCCTTTGGTGCGTAATGTAAGACATCACACCAACTTCTAGGAACTTGAACTCTGTAGGAAAAGGTAATGATCGACCAAGTTCGATTTGATATTATCAGCTGAGTTGAGGGCTACCCTCAGAATTCCTTAAGTCTCCCTCCTTGCAATTGGCCAAGGTTGGCATGCATCGAGACATCATATGCAATCAGATGGTTGAATACAAGTCTAGCTCATGCTCAAACACGTTTCCTTGCGAATGGTTACTTGGAAAAATGTATCTGTGAGAATATTCAAATTTTAATTACTATAGCTTAAGATCTTTTTGATTCTTGCATTAAATCTCAGGTTGCATATGCAAAGTCTAAAAGAAATTGAATTGTTGATTTCATATGGGAATATGCTTTTTGTTGTTTGCTGATTAGCAAATTGTGTTATTTGTTTTGGTGTAGAGAGAGAACTTGTGACTTTCTCTTCTGCTGCCAAAAAACCTGTAAATTTTAATTTTAAAATATGTTGGAATGTTTTAGGATATTTTACCAATTTTAAATTTATAATGTATTCTTTTTTATTCTAATAGTTTATATATTTTTTAATTTTTTTTTATAAAACTCATCTAAAGTGTAAAAATGTGTTTTGATCAAAAGTTATACAAATGCATGGTCAAAATAAGCCAAAACATACTTAAGGGCATTACAGCTAAAGGTGAAAGTTAAAAGTCTCAACATCAAACATCAATACCATCATTATGAATATATAATTCTCAATTATGAAATCTATAATAATAAAAAAAAAAGGGCCTAGACCCCCACAGTCGTCCGATCTTGGGCCCAAGGCAGCCTCAAAAGCCATGGTTCTTGGAAAGGGGAGGCCACCTCAGGCTCGGGCTAGGGCTCGTGGCCATGGTTAGTAGGAATATCAGCTCAATGTTGTGGTGGCCAATGGGCAGGATGCACATGTGGCTGGGAAGGGAAGGGGGCGTGGTGACAATTGCTATGCCATGCACTCCTAGGGCTCCATACCTACTCTGCTTGCGCAGTTGTGTGGGCATTCCCATGAGAGTCTGTGCGTCTGTAAGCTCTTGGAGGAGGTGCTCACAGGGATAACAGGGGCAAGTAGAATGGTAGTCAAGCACACAATCCAAGCTCCTTTTAGGATCAACTCGCTTGCACGCGGTGTATGAGCAGCACCATAGGCAAGGTTGGTGAGGGAGTGTGCCAGAAATGAAGAGCTAGGCTATGCTTGAATCTTGGAGTTGACTACAACGGGTGATGCAAGGTATGCAAGTGACTTGAAGGTGTGTGCAACCTGAAGGTGTCAAAAGGGAGTATTTGTTGATACTATAAATAGAAAGATTTATAACATCACAATAAACTAATTCTTATATGTCATACTTTTGATGAGTCTTTAATCCCTTATTTCATATTATGTTATAAATAAATAAAATATATTTTTATATATACTCTAACACTGTTAGATATGAAAGAATAAAGTTGAACTATGAAAGCACTCATATTATAAAAAACTTATCTAATGATTAAATAATAACACTATTTAAAAGTATTCATAATAACTATTATCTAGAGATTCCTTTTCTACAGCTATAAATGTTGACTTTTTGCTTCAGAAGAGAGGCATTTACATAATTATTAAAAACTTTCATTATAAAGTATATTATAAAGTCACTAACTAGTATATATTTAGAATTTTCATAGGTATTTTTTTTAGCATATAATAGTTGAAGATATATCTCTATCTGTATACCTAGACAAATTTAAATTTTTAAATTTAATTATAATTAATTAATAAAAATTAATTAAAAATATCACTACCATTAATAAAACTAAGTATTAATGTTATTGTATGCAATTTGTAGTAAATTACTAATAAAAGAAATCCTAGCCATTTATTTTAAAATCTAATGCGTTAAATCTTATTAAATCTTCTCATATAAAGTCATGAATTTCATTTTTCATTTCACAAGATTTTTTTTCATAGCTTTAAAATGTGCATCTCTTTGCAAATCTAAAATTTCGTGGTGTTCATAAAAACACAATAGAAATAAATTTCTAACCACATTAAAATGCAACAAGGTAGTGTCTTTATGGGCAACTCAAGCACTAAAAAACACAAAATAACTCAAAAAAAAACAAAAAAGATAAAAGTTTAAAGTTGATGATCACTAAGATGGCTTCATAAAAGAGAAACACAAAACAATCCAACCCATAACTACAAAAAATATTCTAGCATATTTTATTTTCTTTAGAGTTTATTGTAAGATCATTAGAGTAATGTCATTGTGGTATTCTTCTCAAAGAAGAGGATTTCCTTGGCACATTGTCCATCTGTATAGTAACTTTTCCTTTCTGGGTTGTTAGTTTATCCAAATCTGCAAATTAGGTGGCCAAACTCTAGACATTTGATGTTTTGCTATTTAATGCCATTGCAGGTAGCTGAGAAGCTTAAAAAAAACATCTAATCAAGTATGTGACCACTTCTTGACATTTTTAGTTAGAGAGCAAAAGCACACAAGGTATGCTTTATATGAGTAGTTTTTCGTTGTTAAAAGTTTTTTATTTCCCAAATGAAAAGGAATGTTTGTGGTTTAAAAGCTTCTAATGCAATTTGTAAATTCGTGGTATTTGTGTTTTTAGCTTTATTCATTAAGCTGCCGCATTTTGTTCAACGCTAGAAGAGACTAGTGATTCATCTTGGATCTTGCATGTTACAAGTAAAAGAAGGTTAACATTTCTTATGTTTAACGACTTTTTATGTGGAATAAGGTAAAGACTATGTAACTTCCTAATCATTTTCACTTTTTGTTGAAGATTAACAAGCTGTTAACCTAGATACTTTGCAATCACAGAGAATGTAATCGTAGAAGGCATTCAAGATTTTTTTGACACGAAACTCAAGATGACAAAAGTTCACCCTTTCATATGAAACACAAAAGAAGGACACAAAAATGTTTTTGCAAAATTTACTTGTGCAACTTGAAGAAATGGTCCTATATAATGAGCTTCTCTAGATATTGTAAATTACTCTTTACCAAAGTTATTTTTGTGATGAATAACTTTGAGTTAAAAACTATATTACATACCTCAGTTTTGATTTTACCGGACCTAATGATTATATTAACTTTGTGCTACTTCCAAAAACTTTATAGTTTCTAATTTTAAAATACATTTGAATATTTTATGATATTCTACCCATATTAAATTTATAATTTATAAAATTTAAGAGTATATTTTTTTATCCTAATAGTTTATATGTATTCAAACTTTTGACATAAACACATTTTTACACTTTTAATGAGTTTTAGAAAAAAAAATTTAAAATAAAATTTCACATTATGTTATAGATAAATTTTTATATATACTCTAACACTAACACTGTTAAATATGAAAGAATAAAGTTGAACTATAAAAGCACTCATATCATAGAAAACTTATCTAATAATTAAATGGTAACACTATTTAGAAGCATTTATAATAATTATTATTTAGAGAGATGTAGTTATATAATTATTCAAAAATTTCATTATCGGGTATAATAAAAAATAATTAATTAATATAAATTTAGAACAGTCTTAAGATTTTTTTTTGGCATATGATAATTGAAGATATAGGTGTATCTATGTACTTAGCAAACTTTTAATATTTAATTCAATTATATTTAAATAATAATAATTAATAAAATTAGCACTACTATTAATAAAAATTATGTATTAATGTTACTGCATTCAATTTGCAGTAAATTACTAATAAAATAAATCCTAGCTATTTATTTTAAAATTTAATGCTTTAGATCTTATTAAATGTGCACTTAAAAATATTTAAATCTTTAACTTTCCATAGTAAAAATCAGAAATTCACATTACTATTAAAAAGTTCTATCCACTAAATATAGAGAATGAAACTATTTATTTAAAAAATAACTAAAATTAAAATGCAAAATTTTAATAACACATTCTACTATTATATTTTTACTAACACAGAGCAATTTCATAGTTAATATTAGAGAGAAAACATTTATAGTATGCCATATAAGTACTTCAATATGTAATTTAGATATTTTATCATATGGCTTGTTTCAAATTTGGATATAACACTGGAGTAATTGCAATAATTAAAGTTTTTGATCCCAAAATAAGGGAAATAAAATATTTAGGATTTGGCTTAATAATTCTCATGTCTTAAAAAAGCATAATTTCAGAAAATTCAATAATTATAAAACTTATTTAATTTTATGAATTGTGCCTTGTTTGATTTTTTTTGTTTAATTTAGTTGTATGGAAGGTTATGCTGTAAATTTGCAGTAAGAACTATTTAATAATTCAAAAGTTTTATGAGATCTATAGTTCATTATTCAAATTTCCCCTTCACACTTATCTTATTTTTATAATGAAGTAAAAATATTTAAGATAACTATTATAATTATCAATTGAAGCAAAACCAATGCCATAAGAGTTTCAGTGTGAAGTTTTTCCCACTAATTTCTTTTCTAGATTTTTTAGGCGAAGTACCGTCACCATTGAAACTAGGGCAATCTGTGAAACAAGTATACTAGCTACCTTGAATTCATGGAGACACTTTAGCTCTTCCAGATCCCGAATTCTATCATTTCACTCCTTGATCAGCAGTGTTTGCCTGCAGGAGAGTCTGAACGTACTTCTCTTCAAGCCAACGATACTTTGTCCTTCACTGGTTTTTCCGTTCATCTCCTCGAGAATATGTTGGAGACTTTCGTGCCTTGAAAGCATGGAAACACCTGCTCGAGGAAAGTTTTGTTCTCCTCGGCTTTCCGAATCAGGATCTTTTGAATAGCTCTCTCGATTTCCTCTTCTTGGTCTTCGAAACTCTTTGTTCTTTATTCAAGAGCTTGCTGCAAATTACATTTTAAATCTATCTGCCTATCTATATGCTGTTCAGAGGTACTATGAAGCATGAGACCGATGGATGCAGAAATGCAAGGCGGATCAGATATATTAATAATTACGGCTTTCCATCTGTACGCTTAGGAGGTGCTCATAATCGTGGCGACGCTATCGCCGCCAGGGACCGCCGGCGTCTAAGAATTTCTAACTAGAAACACCAGTTTCCAAACTTTGGAGCTAATTGTTTTTGCTGCTGTCCGCCAGTGTGTTCTCGATCAAACAAGCTAAACAGAAGAGAACTTAGAAGAAATCATACATCTCATAGCGCAAGTAGCACAAGCTAGCCGGAGAGCAAACGGTCGCTCCCAGTGACAGTGGAGCGGTTTTTTCCATGAAATTCTTCATATGTGTTAGACACTCCTGGCAATTGACCAAGGTTGGGATGCAGCGGGACATACCTCGGATTCCTCCTGGTGATTCTACCATCACGGTTCCATAGCGAGCATCTTCCGCAATAAGATGGTGGAAGACGAACTCTAGCTCATGCTCAGAAACACGCTTCCTTGTGGACCATATTCTGGTCTATGGTCAAAGGTCTCTGGAGCAACACCTTTGGGACAAGCTTTCTCCGACAAAGCTTGTCTAAGATATACTAACATAAAAGATGTAGTTGCCATAACTTTTAATAAGAATCTCATATATAGAAATATTTAAACTTTCTATGTTGAATTTACAACCATCTTTATATTGCTTTTCATATTAACAATATAAATATTACTTTTTTGTATTCCATTTTAGATCTTGGACGAAGTGATTTAAGAATCCCTAGAAGGCGATCAACTGGCTAATATTGAGCGGACTGGCCATGGAAGGTGGCCCCGAGACGAGCGAGTCCGACACCAGCCTATACATTTCTTGGGTGGGATGGACGAGGTCCCAAAAGACGTGCTCGTCCGCCGAGAAGCAAACGTTGCTGAGGTTGCTACACGCGGACGAGCCTCCAAATCTCCCCAGCCCGCAGCACGCAACGTTGCCATACTTGAATCCATACTTTGATGGCTGCTCCACCGCGTCCAGCAGCAAGTCGTAGGCGTTTCCATACATAGCGTGGAGCGCCGGGAGCTTTGATGCCAGGGACGCGAGCGACGCCTTCAAGGCCGAGTTGAAGCTCGCCACTTGATCGTTTACGGCTCTCATGCACTCGCCCGTGGAGTCGTAGAGTGTGAGCACCGCCGGCGTGCACCCGAGAGGGCCTACGGAGAGGACGACCATCTTGCGGGCGCCTAAGGTGTAGAGACGCTGCAAAAGCTCTGAAGTTAGAATGCTCTTGAGAGCCGAGAGAGATAGATGTCTGTGCTGTATACCTCGAGTTGCGGGAGAGCTTTCGAGAGTACGAGCTTGTTGTACGACTCCGGGTCGTAGTCGAACCTGGTCCGGATGTTGTAGATGTAGTCGAACATGTCGTTGTTTCCGGTGCTTACGACGAACAGGGACTTGGCCAGGAGCTCCGAAGCTGCTTTCGTTCCTAGAGACTGAGCTGTGGATTTCACGAGCTTTTCGAACGCGTCGAGCTGCGTGGAGAGTGGGATCGTTCTCTGAGAAGAAGAAGAAAAGGTAAATGCATAAGTTGGAAACTTGAGCTTACGAACAAGGCTCCAGTGCCATTCAGATATCCAGAACCACCGGCAGCAAAATTTCGCCCGCGAAAGATTCCCGACGTTTGTTCCTCAAAGCCGTTGGCTGGCGAAGGAAGCTCTAGAAACTCAGCTGCAGTGCGGAATTCCACGGTTAAAGAAGCGAAACATATGTTCGTCACTTACCAAGGAAGTCGGTTGAAAGCTTGCCGTTGGACGCTCGTCCAGTCGGTCCAGGAGGCACAAAGTCCCTTCCATATGGAAGCCTGTTGGTCATCAGCAACGAGAGCGAAGACCGCTGCTTGAGATTACCCGTGTCAACCGTTGAGTCTCCAAACACAAAGAGAGCTGGAACCTTGCTCGCATCACCCGCGAGAAAAAAATAGCTCAAAACAAGCCACCTCCAGAGCTTCATACTGCGCTCTGCTTCTCCGGCATTCTCCACAGCATCCACCTATATACAATCAAGACTCGTTAGAACGTGGACACTGATAAATGAAGCTTAAGTCAGGAGTGTAATCAAAGTACCAGAATGCAACGCTGCCCATGCTTGACCCGAGCCATAAAAGCGTCATGGAGGAATATAAAATCGCATACCTGAATCTCTGACACAAACTCATCCACCAACCTTGTAACAAAGGAGAAACAGCGAACAAACTTTATAATTTCTTGCACGATTTGTACAGTTGCCATGAAGCAGCATGGACTCTTACAGTCCGCCTGCAAGCTATGAAACACACACAGGGTGATCCACCCAGGATGAAAAAAATAAAAAAAAATAGTCGTCAGCGTTAAAACTGGAATACAATCTTCTTACAGCTACAATTGTCCTCGAGCCACTGGTGAATGTTGACGCGAAAGAACAAGAAAGAAAAAAAAAGCAGCTCCGCACCTAGCGCGGATGGCCACGCCATTTTGTGGGATCAAACGGATGCATGCCTCCGTAAGGAACTGGGGGAATCCCATAGAACGGTTCGGGTCGCCGTTCATACCAAGCGGCCATCGCGTACCTGAAAAACAGTTTACAGATGTAAGTCACGAGTATCACGAAGGGAGTATGCATACGGATCAGGCATTCCAGGGCCAGCAGGACCCATCCACGGTCCAACATAAGGAGCTGCGGGACGACCAAACTGAAAGAAGTACACATTAGTTTAGTATTGTGGTATTAATCATCACAAAATACTCATGTACCTGTTGATAGGTTCGGTTGTGCCTTCGAAGGTACTCCTCGTACGTCTAAGCAAACAAAATGTCTCAGTGATGTGTTTGAAGAAAAACCACTAGAAAACGTAAAGTGTGACACTTACCATGTTGAGTAAATCTTCCTCTGGCAGCCTGTTCTTTCGAAGATCACGATCCCTTTCCTTACTCGTTGCTCTGTCCTTCTCTGATCGCTTGTCTCGCTCTCTGTCCTTGTCTTTGTCTGGGGTAATTCTCTCCGGTGCTTTCTGCTTGTCTGAGGTGTGCTTTTCAATTTTCTGAGAAGATCTTTCAGTCTTGTCATTTTGTCCACCGTCTCCACGTAATCTTTTAGTTCCAGCAGCGTCTTCATCCGGCTTTTTCCTGTGTTTTCTAAGGTTAGCAAACGCCAGGCAAACTAATCGACAAAACCTCTTTGCATGTCCATCTCGTTGTGCTCCTTCATCGATCAAAGCACAAAGAGACTCCCCAACTTCTCGAGGAAGTTCCTAAGAAAAAGAGAATGACAATGACGTGGGAACATAAGAGACACAATACCTGACAATCCTTGCTGATTTTTACGGGCTTATTATCATCGAGAGGATTTTTAAGATGGGAGGTTTCCTGAAATGGGAGATCATGCAACTTTAGCCAGTCCACCGAAAAAACACCGCCCCATGGACTGGAGCCATCGTTGGCGTCATTCCAAAGGTTGTCCTTTCGTCGACCAGGCCGAGATGTCATTTCGGCATAGCCTTGGAAGTGACCACTCATGTTCACGCTGAACACTAAAACAACACGTTCTGAAGTCTAAAAAGAAAGAACAAAAGTCAGAGCTACACACACACACACACAAGAACTTCGTAGCTACCTGAAATGCTTCATTCAAGATGTCTTCGTTCACCGCTGGTGTAGCCCAAACTCCTCTTTCAACAGATTTGGAGAGATTCTGATGGTTTAAGCTTTTAATTATGAAATATCTGGTACCATGTGATTTAGAACCTGAGAAAACCAAGAAGGAAAACGTAAGGTGGATGCTGATATAAGAAGAAGGTCTCACCTCTACGCTCTGATCCTTGGTTCTTGGAGCGTTTCACCTTGCACGTAAAACTCAAACTTCAGTAAAGGATACGCAAATCTTTGCTCTGGCAATTACCTCCAATGGAGCAGGCGCTTCAGTCAAATTCTCGGCATCAAGGCTGAAAGGAGCACCTCAAAAATGAATTCGAAAAGAATTAGAAATCAAAACCAAAACTACTAAGACACCAAGAGGATCAATAGCAGCAGTGATCATCATATAAAAAAGAATCTGCCCGGGAATCACAGTCGAGGACTCTGGAACAAAAAACAAACCTCTGTACTCTACGCCATGTACAATGACAACAAAAAACTTCCTACGTTAATAGCTAAGCCAAGAAGATATTTCACTTACGCCTCTTTCACCGTGTCCTCCCATCGCCCTCCATCCTCCTCCGGATCCACGAGCTCCTTGAAATCGTCGGGATCGCCCATAATATCGTCCAGGATGCTCTTCTCCACGCCCTTCCGCCGCGAAGATTGCCGCTCCAATGGCAAATCCGGCAATTCGATCGATCCAGAGCCATTCCTGGACGAAACCCCCATTAATCCAGCACCTCGTCCCCCCGCGATCATCCACAGGCGCCCGGGCGCCACAATTCTTTCCAAATTGGCGAGATCGCCCACCAGTGCCCTAAACCCGGAACCCTAGATCACTATTAGCATGTAAATTCCGTGAATATACCCCGTGTCTCACAAAACTAGCTAGGGTAAGCGCGGGTTTGGACTGTGCGCCGAGAGGATCTGGGGCGACGCGCAGCTCCAGGCGCTAGGTATGATCTTGGTATTTGATCTCCCTCCTCTCATCTCGCGGAAATCCATGGGATAGGGGGTAATCGGCGGGTCGCAATGACCGAGCGCGTGAGCATACAGCCCGGGGAGCTGAGATTTCCATGTAAGCGCTCGTTTCCATTGCAATGGATCACTGATTTGCGAAATGCCTGTGTGCCGCAGTTGAGCTGAAGAAGCAAATCTCGTGTTCCTTGCGGCTCGTCAACAATACCGATGATTCTATCGCCTTTAAGGTCTCGAGTTTTTTTTTCTCTCTTTTTTTTTCGTTCTTCGCTCGCTCTATGGATCGTTCTTGAATCTATCTTCTTTGGTTTTTCTAGGTGAAAACTACCTCACCGAAGAAGTACTGCGTGCGCCCAAACACCGGCATTGTCCCGGCACGAGGAAGCACGGATGTCACAGGTATAAATTTATTCTAAAGGCTACTTTGTGGATTGATCATCTTCTCTTCCCTGTGTTTTGCCTTCGCAGTGACAATGCAAGCACAAAAGGAAGCACCGCTAGACATGCAATGCAAGGACAAGTTCCTGGTGCAAACCATTGTGGTTCCAGCCGAGACAACCGTGAAAGACGTCCCTGAGATGGTACTTTGCTGCTAGTCGATTTGCCTTCGTCCCCTCATTTGTCTTCTTTGGTACCGATTTTCCCTGTGCAAAGTTCAACAAGGATAGCGGGCACGATATCCACGACACGAAGTTGCGGGTGGTGTTGACGTCTCCTCCTCAACCCCCGTCGCCCGTTGCCGAATCGCCCGAGGAAGAGGGCGTCTCGCCGAAAGCGATGCAAAACGGTGACTCCACTTTGTTCCAACAAACCGTAAGCTCACGCTCCTTGATATCCTTTCCTTCGACCACAACTAAAGTCTAGTTTTGTGCGTCCCAGGCAACGAAGGACACCTCGCAGCTCGAGGCAAATCTCGCCAAAGTGAACCAGGAGCTCTTCGCGATCAGGAAAGAGCGCGACTCGGCCGTCCAGCTCTCGCAACGGCTGCAGCAGGAATTGGTGAGTCCTCTTTTTTAAGTTTTGTGATTGCGTGCTCTTGTTCATCCGGCGCTTTTGAGCTGCAGGCTAGCAAAGCAACGAGCTTGAAGGAAAGAAATGGCCCATCCGCCGGCTTCTCTTTGTGGCTCATCTTTCTAGTCGGCTTGTTAGGCATACTCATTGGCTACCTCATTAGTTCCTAAGGAAGCAATCTTCTATTGTAATAAGTTTTGATCGGATGTAAGTCGAATGAATGTTAAAAACTTTTACTCCATAGCTTGGTAAAAAAAATCATATTTTTTTCTCGTTTAGAAATCAATCAATCACTTGCTTTTACAAATGTACCAAAATGGGAGAAACATTCTCTCCATTGTATGGTGCCTGTGTATGCTTTTTCCCAAAGAGAAATCAATGTATACACACCGAGAGGATGAAAACAAGCAAGAATATGACAACTCTGGATGGTTTTGTCCAAATGGCGGCGTTGGAGTCGAGATGCGAGGCTATGACCGCATGACCAGCAACTTTTACTTCGTCCGAGCCTGATCTCTGGCGTGTAAGTAAAGAGCCAAGTAAAAAAACAAAAACTTACAGTTGTAACTCATCCAGCCAATGCGCGAGTTGTCCAGATCATAGACGACGAGCTTATCTTTCAACACGATATCTGGGAAGAGAAACATTAGCGCTTGCGACAATCGAGAAATAACAGCACACCTCCTAGGATTGTAAGCTGGCTTCCGTCCTTGGGCCCAGCCGAGGAGCTCGATGATTGCCACCCAATGCACCACACGTCCGTTGTTCCAGTCGGCTGCGTGGAAAGAAGAGAGATTTAGTCTATCCATCTATCTAGCTTTTCCAAAAGGAAAGTAGCTTACTGCAGTTCCTCCCCACATAAGATAGTTGTCTGGTTGCAACTCCATGGCTCCTCCTTCGAAATTCAAAGTGACATTTGGAAACAAGTCGCTCAATCTGAATCAAGAATTTGAATAGAAAAAGAGTGAGAGACAAGTGTTACTTTTCAACTATTGAACGTGATTGCAGTACCTTCCGGACACGAGAAAGCATTGAGTATCCATTCCTTGGACACGAACCGGGGTTGCGGAGGTTGCCTCTCGAATCTGGGTGATAGAATTGTTAGCCATGAACTACACCAGTGAAGTTTATCAGGACTTACTGCCTGGACGAAGACGTTGTAAGCACCGCTAGGGAAATACGCAAGAGTAGTTCCACTATCCATGATCACTCCAGTATCGTTCGTTGATGAGAAATCCTCTGCGTCGATGGGTAGCCTGTTGGAATTCACCGATATCCCACGTAAAACGACGTTGTAATGGACCCTGGGGATGGAAGAATTAATTTGGAAGAAGTAGAAATCGTGCTAACTTACGAATCCGGAACGAGAGGCGTGTAAGTCATTCCAGGTTCCGCGATGCCGCCAATGACAAGAATGCCTCCTCCCCGTTTCTCCCCCTCCAAACAGTGTGAGAACACTCGAGGAATATTTTGCTGAGCCGCTAATTGATTTGGCACGGATAGCTCAAGCTGGCCAAACCCGATTATCCCATCAACAGCCTGTTGCGACGTCGAGAGATCGCCTGTTTGCCTGATGCTACACCTGTTTGGAGAGCACTGAAAACCATGAGAAACAAAACGAGACAGTTGCAGCCAAAAAAAAGCAGAGGAAAAAGAGAAGAGTTACCCGAACAGGACTTGCGACGTTGTGTTTGCCAATCCATTGCTACTAATAACATTGTACTGCATCGCGTCCCGCACGTAATACCCTTCGGACGTGCTCCCGTCCCCGTAAGAAAATATATACTCACAATTGTTGGTGGCTTGCGAGCACTGAGCTTCGGCAAATCGCCGCCCTCTCACGCACAGAGGATCGGAGCACGAAACCAAAGACGTCGTCGATGACTCTCGAGGATCATACATCGTCAAAGGTATCTAGACGCAAAAGTCCTTGTAAGAAGATAGAGATGGAAACAAAAGAGCGAAGAAGAAAAGTGCGAGGACCACTTACGTTGAGCGCACTTTTTCGTGGGCATCCCGAGCACGGCCTACAATTCACCCACAAGACATCGCTGCCGGTGTCGACTTGGACAATGTAGTGCTTTACGGGATTTCCAAGACCGACTTGCGTGAAGTAAAGCCTGGGAATGGAAGAGGATTTAAAAAACCGGTCAAAATTCTAGCGCTGCTAAATTAGAAAACCCAGTGAAGAAGAACTTACCCTCCCGAGAGAGGATCGGCCGTGCCTCCGAGAGAAAAGTCCACCCCCTCGGCGAGGAATCGACCCCTGCGCCCGCGGTCGTGATCCAGCAGCAGCTGGAAATGCTCCTTGCTCATCCCTCCGCCGCTCCCATCCCTCTCCCTGCTCGATCCTTCCCGGTCGGAATACCTATGTGTGAGCCGCAAAATTCCCGCGCCGGCGGGAGCCTCACCGCAAACAATCGCGAGGAGCGAGCACAGCACCAAAATCCGCGTCCATAATCCGGGGCAGCCGCTGCTCCTCAGCTCCATCGCCGATCGATAGACGAGAAGAAAAGGAGAATCGAAAAAACCAAACCCTGTGGATCTATCGAAGCGAGAACAACCCTGGCGCAAGGAATCCACAGGGAAGAAATGCCGGCGACCTGGCAGCCCCGCGCCCTGACCTAGCAGCGTTGCTGCCGCCGGCGCGATGCGTCCTAGCTACAAACTCCCGATTAAACGATTTTCAAATATAAACACTTAACCCCCAAACTTTTATCCAGGGCAAACGACACGTGGACGGCCACCATTCAATCCCGCAGCTGACGCGATCTATAGACGCGGGAAGCATATTCTCCCGGCATGATAGCATATTCTCCTTCTATTTGGTTTTCTTTCGTGGAAGTACGGCATGACTGACAAGTAGAAAGACGCGTGTTTTATAGCTCGACTTTTGCGTACGTAATTTATAGTGTCATCCTTCGCCAGCAAAAAAATTACGTCCTAATCATAGGACATTATCACTAAGGGGTGGTGGCGCAGTTGGCTAGCGCGTAGGTCTCATAGCTTCTGGGAAATCCTGAGGTCGGGAGTTCGAGCCTCTCTCACCCCAAAGCATTTTTTTTATCTTACAGTAGGAAGTGGTAATACTTCTTTTGAGTTGTTCGTTATTGTTGGTCTGTTGGTTCGTGCTCTTGTTGGTGGAATGGTTTACTCCATTCACCTCTGGGAAGCCCATTTCCATTTACACCGGCTTCCAGTTCTAGCTGCTGCTGGTGACCGCGATGAGCACCGTAGGGAACTTGGTGACGATGATCTTGCGGACCATGATCATGGTGGCGTTGATGATCGAGAGCTTGGTCTATTGTATCTGTTGTTACGAGCAATCGTTTCTTACCGATCAGCTGGAGGCTCTGTGCGACCTCTCGCATCCTTGGTCGCTTGGACGGGAGAGGTTCCAAGCACGAGTGGGCGATCGAGGCCATGGCCGCCACTTCGTCCAAGTTACACTTCCCGTCCAGCCGGATGTCGGCCAGCTCCGTCCAGCCCACACTGTCGCTGTCCATCGCTGCCTGCAAGAGCGTTGAAGAGAATGTCGTGTGAGCAACCGGCGAAGAAGTTTAAGTGAGTTTGGTGCTCGTACCAACTGGACGTAGTCCATGAGTCCCTGTTGTGGACTTCGTCCCGTGATGATCTCGAACAGCAGGACGCCAAAGCTGTACACGTCGCTCTTCTCCGTGAATGTCTTCGTGGCAATGAATTGCGGATCGATATAGCCGAAGGTCCCCCTGAAGCCCGATACGGCGACGTCGTCACTCAGCTCTTTCGAGAGTCCAAAATCAGCAACCTGGAGGAACGCGAGAGTTTTTTTTTTTGTTAAGTCGCTGTCATCAAAGAAAAAACACCTCGCTTACGCGCGCTCGCATTGAGTAATCCAGCAAAACGTTTGCGGATTTTATATCCCGGTGGATCACGGGCGGTACTGCCTGAGAGAGTTAGAATAAGAAAACTAGCGTGCAAGGGCAAATCAAAGATACATGATAGAAATCACTTACCCCGTCGTGCAGGTACTCGATCCCTCTGGCAATATCTTGGGAAACCCGAACTCTCCAGTCCCACTTCAGGGGCTCCTTGCCTGCAAGGGAAGGCGAAGGGTCATTGAAAAGTAGAAAGAAAAAACTTCACTCTCACTGCTCAAAAGGTCTGCAAGGCTGCCATTGCTCATGTACTCGTACACAAGCATCCTGTGCTCTCGCTCGGTACAATATCCCACCAGATTCACTAGATTTCTGTGATGCAATCGTCCCATAAGGATCACCTGGTTGGTCCAAGCGAGAAAACAAAACCAGGAAAAACCATCACTCTAAGCTTGCTAGAAGTGTGTCAATCTTACCTCAGTCTCAAACTCCCTCTCGCCTTGTTTGGAGTTTGACGCCAAAACCTTGACGGCCAACACAACCCCGGAAGGCTGCGTTGCTCTGTACACTGGGCCAAACGCTCCCTGGCCCAACAGCGTCGTAAAATTGTTAGTGGCCTTTTGCAACTCCCTGAAAGAGAGCGACAACTTAGCGAAACTTGGAAGAAAAACTAAAGTCGATCTCTCCTTTCTTCTCCATACCTGTATGAAAATCTTGTGATCCCAGCATTGATGGCAGTGAAGCGTTTTCCTCTTCCACCCAACCACGAAGTAAACAAGCCAGCCTCCTTGGAAGCTAGAGCTTGCGGCGCAGTCGACGAATCGGACATCACCGAGCTGGAGTCGACGCCATTCACACGGATGGGCAGCACCGCCGTGCTCCGCTCGCTCCAATTCCTCCTCTCGATCCTCCGCCTGTTCGCCCGGATGCAAAGAAACACCGCGCAGGCGAGGAGCAGCCCAATTCCTAGGCCAATTGAGATGCCAAGTATCAATCCCAGAGCTCCATCCATCCTTCGCTTCCTATGATCGAGCTACGCCATGATCATGGGGAATAAAGATCGATGGAGTGGAATTAAAATGTGGCAGCCGGAATCCAAGACCGCGACTACTCAGACCGGGTCTCGAGCACTTTCAGAGAACCCGGCACTGACCTTTCCCTTGAGCCGGCGCCTCATCCTAGATCACTGTTACCAGCGAGGAGAATTCGCGATTCTCGCTCTGGAGCCGATATTTCGAGCTGGACGATCACCAAGAACAAGAATTTCGAGCTCGCAGGAGATCTTGCTCAAACCCTAGCCAGCGATTGGAGCCGACTCCAGCAGTAAATGGATCGCCAAGCGTTACGAGCGACGCATTTACTGCCGCGAGGACGAGAAACAATCGCTACTCGCGCTGCGCTCGGCCTCGATCCAAAGAAGAGCGACCTGACTGCCTGACCGATCCCTGCGCTGCTCTGCTCCGCGGCACTGGCACAAAATCCGAAAATCGCGATCGCGCGCCAAGCCTTGCGATCGCGATCGTGATCGCGCCAATCTTGATCCCTGCCAGGCGCTAAGAAAGATCCATCCAAAATGCCAAAACCACACGAGCTCGCAGCCCAGGCAGAAGCTTTGAATACATCCCCTTCATGGAGCGGGGAATATACCAGGTCTCGTGGTCGAGACCATTGACCATGTTTTGTTTGTTTTTATTTCCTTCCACGTCGTCAAGCCTGTCCATGTTAATGCTTTGCACGTAAGCCTTGTTGCTAGAAAGACCTTCCGTGGTCCACTTGTGATTAAATCTATACACACTAATCTCTATAATATAGCCTCAAGCGGGACAATCCAAAAAATTTGTTAGAAGTCGAGATAGAAATATTTACCTCTATAATATAATCTTTAGGAACGAAGCAATGTTTTGTTAGAAGTCGAGAAGAGTTTCCTTTAGAAATTTTTACTATTCTCGCGCGACTGGACGCGGTGATGGCAGCTCCATTATCTTGACTTTAGGATGAGCTCGCAATAAACTGCTTAAATCCAATGGATTAGCAAGTTCCAAAGCATATAAAACTCTCGTACTTGATATCGTTGGGTGTGATAAATATCCACTGGGAGCCTTGCTCGATCGCAAACGCTACGAGCGTTTCCAAGCTGCTTTTTCGCGAAACATCGTCCTGGAAGTCAAGAGGGCTGTAAGAAAACGCAGCCAAGAAGACGAGAGAGTTCTCACCATAAACACATCGAACTCGTCCATCGCACGAAACGACGCGTTTGTCATTCCGTGTAGAGCTAGCGCAAAGCTCAGTGTGCAAAAGGATCTCTCTCCCCCTGTGGCGATTGTAGAAAACTGTGAGATCAACACGACGAGACGAAAAAACTATACCTGATAGAGACCGCATGTCCTTGACAGAGCTAGAGTCATGTGGCACACAAACCTGGTAAGTTGTTCTTCAATAAGTCAAGGGAGGAAGAAAAGAAAAAAGAAGAACATGATCCACCTCTAGTTTAAGCGTCTTCGATTCGTAATCCACTTGAACGCGACCGTGGAAAAGATTTCTCCTGAGATGACCATTGAATCTGCGCCAAACATGTCATACATGATCAACTCCATCAACGCTTCGCATTTCAAATTCTTACTCCCATTGAAGTTGTTTTTTCAGAAGGCTAGAGCTCGTCTCAAACTTCTCGCACCGTTTCTTGTGCCGCGTCGCTATATCCTGTCAATATAAACGAAAACACCCGAGGGTAAGCTCGCTCGGTGAGAATGAACAAGCAATTTGCCTTACATCGACTTTTTCCTCTAGTTGAGAATTCTTCCGCTTCCTACTCGAGATTTGCTTTATCAATTTGCGCCTCTGATGCTGAAGCTCATCCACTGATACGTTACTCCTAGAGAAACAGAAGGCAAAGTTAGAAAAAATGTTGAAACGACAGTGCATCGGTGACAATTACTCTCGCACTGATCGACTAGTAAGAGCGTTGTAACGAGCTTGAAGTCGCTTCCTTGTGTCGGCAACACCTCCAATTTCTTGCAACTCCTCTTCACTGCAAATCCCCAAAGCTTTGCAAGCGTCTTCCTACAGATTTTGATTAGAAGAACATTAGCTTCGAAACGAAACTGGTATGCTACTCACCTGCCTAATTTCTTGCAGCTTTGCCGCATTCTCTTTCGCATCATTCACCGCTTGGTGACTGTTCTTTAGATTACTTTTCAAGGCCTCCAACCTCTGCAAGAAGAGTTAGAGAAGCATTGGTCATGCAGTCCTTACTTGACAAACATCTACTGCCTTGTCCTGCAAAGCCCGCAGCTCAGACGCCGAGTTTTCGAGAGCTTCTACATCATCTCGAACCGAATCTGGAGGAAATGGCAGTTTTTTCACGCACTGGTTGGAAACAAGACTGTAAACTACCTTCAAAGGAATCAAGTCGAGACGAGGAAAGCTCTTTTCTTTCTCGAGCACCGGCGTGTTTAAGTCGGAGTTCTCTAATCTCCCGTTCCAGTTCCAAGGCTTCAGCTTCCGTAACCTGGAAACTTGAGAAGGTAAATCTTGACCGATTCAATATCTGTAGCTTACGAGTATATTGTCTTCAAGCCCTCCAATGTTTGGCATGGCTCCTCGTGCAGCTACCTCAGCCTGACTCCTCAAGTCACGAAGACAAAACTCTTTAGTGGAAAGAAGACGCTGAGTATCTCTTTGCTGCGTCTGCACATTTTACGTAGGATAGTTAAGAAGACAATTGCAATCAGTGAAACAACGATCACCACAAAACTGTCAAGGTCACGCCTGATCTCTCGGATCTCATCCTCGGCATTTCTCTTCTGAGCTTCAATCGAGATTATCTCTGCTGTTAGTCGAGATACGTCACCACGGAATTGACAAATATTTGCTCCAATATCGTTTTGTAGACGACCACCTCGCAAACTCCGATGTTTTGGAAGTACAGTCTGAGCACCAGCTCTGAAAATCCTGTAACCGAACAGAATTACAAAACATGCCAACACCAGAAAAGAAGTATACCATTTTACTCCGTCTTTCTGAAAAATCTCGTTCACGTTAGTCCGACGAGAATCAGCTAGCCTTGCAGCTTCAGCATAATTCTCCACCAAAACCTGTCGTTCCATGCCTCCCTACATCAAAGACAGTCATACACAATTTTCTCGTCCGAAGCTACTTACATGATCGATTAGCACATTCTTGACTGTGGTGCAGCCAGCTTCCAAAATCGACATTACAGTCACTAAGTTATGATCGGGAAGGCTCCAGTGTGGAAGGTTTAGCCTTGGAAGAGAAAGGACCACGGGGTTTAGTAAGGAGCACAGACATATATCATACTCACGGTGGAATGTCAAAGTTGTAAATTATAATCAGGAGCTGATGTAAACCGCATTGACGAGCAAGCCCGCGAAGAACCAAACAATCTTCGTGAGTGTTCACTATAAAAGCTTCCATCAACCTTCCTATCGCGACTTCCACAGCTATTGCCCATGCACTCCCTCCAATCAAAGCCTTGAATAGAAAAGAAAAAGGAGTTGGAAGAAATACAAGAGGAAACTTACGAGATGGGCCCCGATTGGGCCGACAGGTGGTCTTGTGAATAAGCTCTGATTCCTTTCAATAGCTTGCAGAAGATATATCACTTTTTCTCCACCGAACGCGTGAATCTACAAAAGCGAAAGGCAATCACCCTTTAGAAAACAGTTCGAGATTGATGCATACCCTGTTTCGTTGCTGAGATGAAAGGCTCTTGATATGTCCCTCCAAATCATGCATTTCTCGACGCTTGTCACCCATCTAAATCGAAGAAATCCACAGCACTGACGACGGAATGCAAAGCAAATGTACCTCGTTGTTCATGCTTGCGATTGCGGCCTCAAGTTCTTCCCATCTCTTTCGTAAATTCGCTTCCTCTTCTCGTTGCCTACACTTGATCACCAGAGTCTCATAGATGGACATGTTGCATAAAATACCTTTCAAGTTGATCTCTCAAATGATTCACATCGCTTTGCGTAGCTTGAAAGGATGCATGCCATTGTGTTTCCTCCTCCTGAAAACACTATAAGAAAGCACTTCCAGCAAGAACTCATTTCCTACGTGGGAACATCGTACGAAATTCTCTTCCATCTCCTGGACATGCTGCTCCAAAGACTGCTTTCTAATTCGTTTTGCATGCAAGACACTTTCCTTGTTCTCAACACCCCCTTTCAGCTGCGCTTCCTCAACTGAAATCTGTACTACAACATCAAATACGTTGAACTAAAATTTAAGGACTTCACCTCAGCCAGCTCTTCCATGAGTTTTGTACGTGTCTCCTCAGCTCTGTCTTTCCTTGCTACAAGATCAGAGACGTTTTCTTCTAGGTGGGAATGAGAGAGTCGTGTCTCTGCAAGTAATTGCTGCAAGGCAAAAACCTCAGACATCCAACAAATAAAAGACCAAACTGCTCACTGTTTGCATCTTGATGTCCTCTTCAGCTAGAAGTATAAGCTGCTTGAGTTCACTTACAAATGCTTGGATGTCTTCGAGTTTCTTGTCTGTCTCATAAACTACAGCCCAAGCCAATCTCTTTCGCAAGGTGCAAACTTCTTCGGCAAGTTCATCCACTTGTTCCGCATGGAGAAGTTTCTCTTCTATCTTCACCAGATCCCGTTCGAGCACTTCAAAAGATTTCCTGTCCTTTTGAAGGCAATCACAACACACTTGAATAGTCTTTGCGTTCATATCCAGCAATTTCAAGACTTTCTCCAAAAGAGTTGCCTTGAAGTAAAACTACAGCATAAGCATATGTCAGACCACCTTTAGCTTGGAAATGTCAGACCACCTTTAGCTTGGAAACGAAAGCTATTGTTACCTTGAATTTCTCTTTCTCGCTACCAGCACTCAGAAAATCTCGACTCATGTCTTGAGACATAATCACACACGGGTTTTCCGTGTCAATCTACAAAAAAAAGGTGACAGTAGGAAAGTAGAAAATTTTAAAAATACAATCTTAGCTTACACTGAAATGGTCGATCACATCGCACAAATCCTGCTTGTTTGAAGAAAGTTTTTCACCTGGAATGCACAATACGAAAGAAGTAAATCCCTTGCACGATAGAAAACCAACCTCGGTGATTTTTCAAGACAATAGTGTTGCTTCCAGCAGTGATTCTCCGCTCAATCACTATCGTCTTGCCATACAGATTTGGCTTACAAGCATCTGACCCTTCATTTTTTAACTCTACCACTACCAAAGCAGACCTAGAACAGAAACAATGCTAGTCCAGAATAAAAAACAGGGGAACTTTGCTTACTTTGATCCAATTTTGATAAAATCCTTCCAAGAAGAAAACCGTTGCGTCCCACGCGCCTTGCTCCCAAACGCGATGCACAGCGCGGCCAGAATGGCGCTCTTGCCGCCTGAGAAAACAAAAAGAATGGGGAAAACTCAAATCCAAGCTAAAATCTCGCTCTTACTTCCATTTTGCCCCGTCAAGAAATTGACATTGTCGCCGAGATCGATTGAAAGATTGCTGTGGCATAAGAAATTGACGAGCTTGATGCGCGAGATCACACCCGCGACACCCTGATCCTCGCCCCTCCACGTTAGCGTCAACATAGCTAGAACTAAAACCCTAAACAACCATTTCAAAATGGCTCGTTAGATCTTTGCGCATCTAACGGCCCAGGATCCCCCAGTTCGCCGCTTCTTTTCATTAATATTCCTAGAATCTCATACTCCCAGATTCTATTGGCAGCAGTTAAATCAGCCCGCGTGCGGAAAATTGTACTGCTAGTTAAAACCATTTTACTGTTGGTACGAAAAATTCTTCGTCTATAGACGAGGAGCTGACATTTGCTGCTTCTTTATCTTTGGGTGATCCTTCACGGAGCTAAAAAACCAGGAAACAAGAAGCTCAAATCCACCAGAAAAAAATCTAAACGAGAGAGGTACCTGATGTCGTTGGGCGTGATGAAAATCCACTGAGATCCTTCTTGGATCGCGAAATCCACCACGGTTTCCAGGCTGATTCGCCGGCTGATCGCATCCTGTCAGACGAGAGCGTAAGCAAGTACATGAACACGAAGGAAACTTACCATGAACACGTCGAACTCGTCCATTGCACGAAATGGAGACTCCGTCATCTCGTGGAGCGCCAAGGCGAAACATAGAGTGGAGAAAGATCTCTCTCCGCCTGCAAGAGAAAAGCACAAAACTTGCTCGTTCATGCCTAGAGAAGTATCAAAGTTACCAGAAAGGGCTCTTGTATCTTTCACTGCGCTGTTTGAGGCATCTTGCGGCATTTGAACCTGCCAGTAAAGCCAAGTTAAAATCAACCACACTTGGAAATAATCATACCTCAAGCTTCAAAGTCTTGGCTTCATAGTCGATTTTCACTCTTCCACTGAACCCCTTCCTTTTAAGATGGTCATTGAACCTACAAAGAAAAATAGAAAAGACGTTAAACAGTGGCACAAGAGTTGGCAATCAAACCTCCATCTCAATTGGCGACTGAGGTAAGCAGTGTTGTGCTCAAACTTGGAGCGTCTCGACGCATACACATCGTCTATCGCCTGCAAAAAAAAAAAAAAAAGCCTTGAACAACGAGAAAGCCACAAACGATGCTACCTCTATTCTTTGCTTCAGATCCACGTGAAGATGCTTCTTCTTGAAGACCTTCTTTTCCAGTTTCGACTTCTTTCGCTGAAGTTCGTCCACTGGGGTGATGTGCCTAAACAGGAAAGCCGAGAGAAATGACTAACAAATCACGAAAACTTTAAATGCTGCCCACCTTTCTTCACGACTCACTTGGTCCATAAGACGTTCTAAGCTTGTGTTCAGTTTAACTGTGGAATCCGACACTCCGCCCAGCCTCTCGACTTCTTCCTCTGGGCATATCTGTGACGCTTTCTGCGCGTTTTCCTGCAAAGCATGATAACAAACATTAGCAGCCAAAGTGCAACTAAGCAGACACCCACCTCACGCTCGCTTTGAAGGCGTTTCAATTCTTCCTCTGCTATTTGCAACTCAGGAAGCACCCTGTCTTTCATGATTTTTGTGAAATGAGCAACGGCCTGTGGGAATGAGGATCAGAAACAAACTTTGTAAAGTAACTCCTTACGTTAGCGGCCTCGTCTGCTTCCTCTTGCAATGCTTGCAACTCATCGGCAGCTTTTCTAAGAGCTTCGGCATCATCTTTGGTGGAATCTGCGATTGCGACAGCTGAGGAAAAGCCACAATACAGATAAAACTTACCCAAGAAGCTATCATGCTTGGACTTGGCATCTTGCTGTTTGGCATTGACATCAACGACTTTACTTCTGAGGTCTTCAATCACACGCTCGAGTTTTCGAGCTTCCGCTTCTGTATCCTGATTTAAGAAAATATATATCAACTTCCATGCATGAGACGATTGAAGTACCAAAATTTCGGTTTCAAGCTCTTCCGTGTTAGGCATAGTTGCACTTGCTGCTTGTTCTGCTTGAAATTTTAGATCGCGCAATCGAAGTTCTTTCCTTGAGATGCTTTGACTGACTTCCGCGTTTGCTCTCTGTATACATCCACTTCAAATTCTAAAGCATAACGAGGAGCAAAGTTTACCCTGGATTTCTCGAGGTGACGTCTTAAATCTTGAAGGGAGGCCTCAGCACTTCGCTTTTGTGATTCCAATAATCTGAGCTCTTCGACAACTCTTGAAAGGTCACTTTCCGCTTCTGTAATTCGCTGCTCGATACCCGCTTCCAGTCGCCCACCTCGTATATTTCTGTCTTTCGGGAGTGTTGTTTGGCCTCCCGCTCTCATAAACCTGGACAATACACACTTCAGACGACTAAAACTGGCTCATGTATCAACCCTTACATTTTCTCACCGGACCTCGTAAAGGCCTCCTTCACGTTTGGCGCTCTCGTGTTGAAAACCACGCGTACGCCTTCCTGGTAATTCTCAACCAGGACTTGTCTCTCAACAGATCCCTGGAAGAGATAAAAAAGAACAGATAAAAGTAAGACCTGCCTGAATACCTTACATGATCGACCAAGACGTTTTTGACGATATGGTTTTCAGACTGGAGAACCGACATCACAGTGATGAGGTCCGGATTTGGAAGCATCCGTGGTGGCAGGTTCAACCTGAAAGATGAGAAAAGAAAAATGGCTAAGAACAACAAAAAATTCATGAGGTACATACAGTGGGTGTTCGAAGTTGTAGATTATAATCGGTAGGTTCGTATAATTGCAGTTACGAGCAAGTCTACGAAGAGCAAGCATGTCCTGGTGGTTGGTCACAACAAAAGCGTTTAGCAATCTTCCAACAGCTACTTCAACAGCGAGCGCCCACGTATCATCTCCTGCCAGAGCCTTAAAATCACAAAGTTATATGCCAAAAAACTTTAAAACGTTGGTTAACTCACGACATGTGCTCCAATCGGACCAATGGGAGGTCTTGTAAAAGAGTTTTCATGATTTTCAATGCTCCGGAGCAGCTTTATAACGTCCTCACCTCCAAAGGCATGAAGCTACAGAAAATGTTACCACAGGGGCTTAGGAGTCAAACACTTGAAACTCACTCACCCGATTACGCTGCTGGTTTTGTAGTCGCCTAATATAACCATTCAAATCGCTGACCTTTCCACGACGGTCTTCAATCTGATACAAGAAAATTGGCGACTTACTAATAATCTAAAAGATAAACAATACCTCTTTGTTTCGTTCTGAAATGCTATCAGTGGCGGAGTTTAAGTTTCTCAAAGCCGCTTCTTCCTCTTCCTGCATTCTATTTAAAAAGGGAAACATTTACATCATTGCGTTTGGGTAAGAACATATTACCTTCTTCGCTCTCCCTTTTGCAAATCGATCTCGTTTTCAAGGGCTCGAAGTGCTTCAACCCTCTCATTTTCTTCCACCTGGACAACTTTCAATACATCACAAGAAAAGCAGACACCGAATGAGCTCACCTGGGTGTTCTCTTCGAACTTTTCCTTCATTTCACGTACGTGCATTTCAAGTGAGCGCTTTTTACCGCGCTTCCGCTCCAAAGTCGCTACTTTACTTCGAAGAGTTTCTTCGAGTTGTACCTTTTCCTGTGTCACCTGCAAATAAAAAATGCTACAACTACTGGCACATTTTTGGCGACAGCCATTACCTCAGTCAGATCTTGGTATAGTTTCTTCTGTGCTTCCTTTGCTCTATCATTCCTAGAAATCAGATCGGAAATGCTTGTGTTTTTCCTGGAATGAGCATCGCGTTTCTCTCCCAGGATAGCCTGTAATAGAGATATTAGACATTCCTTACAAATGACCTCGTCTTAAGACTGACCTTGTGTGCATCTATTCTTTCCTGGCAGACTGGAATGCGCTCTCGAAGCTTTTCTGCGCAACCTGCTGCCTTCTCAATTTTACGATCGATATCGTAAACCTGAGACCAAGCCAGTTTTTTCCGCAGGTTGGTGACCTCCTGCGCCATCTCGTCAACCTTTTCTGCCCGCCGAATTTCCAAGTCTAATTTATTGAGCTTCTGCTCGTAGGGCCGAAATGTTTCCTCGTTGGCCTTCAAATAGACTTTGCATGATTCAATGTTGCCGATGTTAGCATCCAAAAGCTCCGAAACGTGTTGCAAAAGAGTTGCCTTGTAAAAGAACTATGCCCAAAAAACAAGCAGGTCATGAGCCCAACAAGGATTAGAGCCAAGTACCTTAAACTTTTCCTTGTCATTTCCGGAATGCAGGAACTCGCGGCTCTTGTCTTGGCTCATGATCACACAAGGATTTTCGACATCTATCTATAAGCATCCAAGTCAGTAAACAGGAAAAATATTACGGAAGACTCACATTGAAATGGTCGATTATATCATGAAGGTCTTCCTTTTTAGCCGAAACCTTCCGACCTGAAAGAAACAATGTAAATACTCAGGGATGAAAACACGAAGAAATAAGGAAAAAAATCCATGCCATGCTCGTCTTTCAACGCAGTGGTGGAAGCGGTCGCAGTAATCCTTCGCTCGATTATAATCATTTTCCCGTACCTCTCCGGCTTGTAGGAATCACAGCCTTCATTCTTCATTTCCACGACGACCAGCGCATAGCTAAACATGAGAAAGTGTAAGTGTAAACTCCAATCAAGAGCTTTAAAATCTAACACTTAGCTCTACCTGCATCCCGTCTTGATAAAATCATTCAGCGAAGTAGCTCGTTGCGTTCCGCGAGCTCTGATGCCAAATGCGATGCACAGAGCCGTGAGAATGGCGCTCTTCCCACCTGCGAAGAGGCAAAAAAACCTACATTCTTCCCAAAATCTTGGAGCAGAGAACTTACTCCCATTCTGCCCCGTGATGAAATTCACGTTGTCAACGAAATCGATCGAGAGGTTGGAATGGCACATGAAATTCTCCACCCGGATGCGCGCGATGATCCCGGCGGCATCTCCCGCCTCGCGGCTTCGCCCGCGCGCCATTCCCAAACCCTAAGCCCTTGAAAAAAATCCCACGCCTTGAATGCCGCCATGTGTAGCGATGTCAGCCGTTGGATCATAGATCTATCCATCCGACAAGAACAAACTCCGGGTTTTAGAAGGGAAGCACTAGGGATTTTAGCGCTAGAAGGAATGCCGACGCTCAATCTCTCCACGAACGTCCCCGCCGATTCGATCGTGAGCTCCGACATTCTCAAGGATGCGAGCAAGGCGGTCTCTCGGATCATTGGAAAGCCCGAACAGGTAACGTCGTCTCGATTGATAGGTTGTAGCGCATTCGATAGCCAAGAAATCTCCAGGCATTGCAGCTCTCTCGTCTAGATTATCACTCGAGATCTAGATTTCATTGCGCGATGATTCCTAGAGCGCTCGGCCGGATCGATTGGACTGGATTTTCATTTCCAATTTGCTGGTTTCGCAGTATGTGATGATCGTGCTCAAAGATAGTGTTCCAATGTCATTCGGTGGCACCGAGGAGCCCGCCGCGTATGGAGAAGTGATCTCAATTGGAGGGCTGGGGCCGAGCGTCAACAAAGAACTGAGCGAAGCTTTGTCCGAGATTTTGGAGTCCAAGTTATCGGTTCCGCCATCTCGATTCTACATTAAGTTCTACGACGTCCAGGTACTTTTTGGCAAGCTCTTGTTCTTCTCTATTTCACTTTGGTCATATCCTTCTCAGAGAAGCTTTTTCGGATGGAATGGTTCCACCTTCTAAAGTATACTTCTTATGATGTGAGTTACCGAGTAACTGGATTAAAAAAAGCAACACTGCTTGGGTATGTATGTTCGCTTTATGCTTTTACTATTAAATTCTTGGCTAGGATTTTCAAGTCCAATGCAAAACTATGTCTTTGTTTCCAGGAATAGTTTATGGCCTCCACCTGTAGGAAAGAGCTTTCTCAGCTTTTTTTGGGGCCAGGTGAGCCATCAATTTGGTTGGAGCTTTAGAACTTATATGGCACGAGAAAAAGAGAAGCAGTGAAAGGAAGATCATCATCCAAACGAGTATGAAGAAGCAAGAGCAGAGTGGTGGTGAATTGATGGTGGGATTCTCGTTTCTGGTAGCTCTCTTGCTCGCGACACTGGGAGCTGTTCAAGCAACCGAGTTTGTAGTCGGGGGCGCGACTCAATGGATAATGCCCCCCAACGGCGACGATGACGTTTACGAGAATTGGTCCAAGCAGCAAAACGTTCGTGTCAATGACACTCTCCGTAAGTTTGTTTTCTTTTCTTGTGCTTTCATCCTCTTTGTTTTCTAACGAGAGCATCTTCTATGCATGCAAGGTTTCAAGTACAACAGCCAACGGCACGACGTTCTGGAAGTGTCCGAGGATGACTACGACCGATGCTCCAGCGCCTCGCCGATCCAGTCTTTCAACAACGGTGACACTTCGATCGCAATGACCAGGCCCGGGTCATGGTACTTCCTCTGCGGCTTTCCAAATCACTGCCAAGGGGGCCAGAAGCTGTCCATCGATGTCCAAAACGCATCGCTCACAGGCAGCGCCGCCACTCCACCATCGTCAAGCTCCAGCAGCTCCAGCTCCAGCTCCAGCAGCACCGCCGGCAGTAGCATCTCGAGAAAAGATTTGGAAACACTCACGGCAGCAGCAGCAATAGCAGGAATTTCGATCCTGCTCTTTATCGTTTCAATGTGAGCAGCGTTATCTTCGTTGAATTCTTAATAAAATTTAAATCAATATTTTTAATGATCTAAGCTTCTAAAGATTTTACTAATTCTAATCGTCAATCATCTTGAAGATTAAGTTGGGAGCAAGAACCACTGATGATGTTCCTCATTTAAGGAGCGGGACATATTCTTCACAAGGTTGCTCTCCTGTAGCTGATACAGATCAAACGTGATATAGCTCTTTCTGATATAGCTCTTCCTGCACCAGCTCCTTGATCGTCGACTGGAGCTGATACAGATCAAACGTGAGTGGGATGTCATGGCAGTCTGGAACATCGCTGGAAAGCATGCTGAACGGGAACCACACCAAGAAATCCTCCTTTGTGTCCAAAGTGCAAATGCCAGGGCTAAAATCTATAATCTGTGTACCTTTGCCAGCTTCCTCCTGCACCCACAACAGTTGCAGGCTGCTGTTGCTAGTGCTGAGGGTGGCATACGAGATTTGTATCCCGATTGCGAGCTTACAGCCCGAGCGAACCCAGTGGTTAAGTTCCCTGACGAGTACCTCAAAAGGCTCGTTCTTGTAGGCCACTTCAAGGACAACTCGAGGGAATGGATGCTTCTGCGAGGCTGTGGAGAAAGAGGCGTCTGGCTCCTTGCTCCCGTTACCAAGCGCAAACCTTGATGATCCCAGGACCCGGACGAAGGAGCGGATGTCCAGCTCGGGGCTCGTGAGCGTCAAGTGCCTCTCCACTTGCCGGCATAGCTTGTGGAAGAACCACTGCTTCGTCTCGTCGTGGACATTACTGGGATCACCAAATATGTAGACACTGCCAACGCCGGAGCCCGCTTCTCCCTTGAGGAAGGCCAGCCTCCAGCAGTCTTCATTGTTGGAACTCCATTTCTCAAAGCTAGAGTAGATCACATTGTCTGCCACTAGAAAAGGGCCCTTCCCTGTGCCTGAGCACTCTTTGTACAAACTCACCGCCTTCTCCAGGCCACGATCCAGTCTCTCCTTCGACATTGGATTAGGGTTTTTAGTTGGTACGGTATTTAAAGGAATAAATCAACCTTTTCAAGTTTTCAAGCTTTTAACCCAAAATTAGTAGTGTGAGAAATAAATGTAAAACGACAACTTTAAAATATTTTTAATTTATTTTAATAAAAATAGTTTCTCGTATTTAGGTTCTCACCAAAATCAGTGAGAAGGATTCAATGTTCTTAATTAGGACCACCATTCGTGTTTGAATTTTTGGTGCACGAAACCAAACATTAGATGCTTACATTCTGCTATAAAATGGCTTGCTCCTAGAGTGTTAGCAACCAGCAGTTTCGAGCTAGCTAATGGCTCATACCAGTGCTCTAATCTTCCTGACTTTTTTCATTGCCTTCGCTGCAAGCGTTGCAGTGGCACAAAGTCCACCCCCTCCCACCACTCCTCCTCCAGCCACTAGACCCCCTCCAGGCACTCCACCCCCTCCAGCCACTCCACCCCCTCCAGCCACTCCTCCACCCCCTCCAGCCACTCCTCCACCCCCTCCAGGCACTCCAGGATGCTTCCCAGGTAGGGTTCATGTGAATTCACGTTTTTTTCTTCATACAATTTTCAAGCTATTATAGGAGATGCAACTGTTCAGATGTATAATGGAGAAATTAAGTTCGTGAGGGAGCTTAATGTTGGAGACAAGGTTGAATACTTTCACATAAATCTTGTCCAAGTATAACTTTTCCACAGGTTGCAGTGGGGAAGAATATCTATTCAGATGTGTATGCATTCGGCCACAAGGATGCTGATGCCATGTCCAAGTTTTTCCAAGTGCACAGCGCTTCAAACATGTTGGAACTCAGTGCAGGCCACTTTGTTCCCGTTGCTGTCAATGGGAAGCTCGTGTACAAGAGAGCCGAGGACCTCAAGGTTGGAGATTCCCTGTGGGAATCATCTCAAATCACTGGTAAGGAAAGCAAAAAGCATATATATTGGTGGGATGTTTCGAATTTAACGATTCTGTGCTACTTTTCCAGAAATACAAAAGGTTGAGAAGGTAGGCCTCTACAACCCGCTCACTCTCTCCGGCAGCATCATGGTGAACAATGTTCTAGCATCCACTCACAGCGAGTGGTTCTTGGACTCCATATTTGATGCTGTCGGCGCAACCGAGTACCTGCCATACGCATACCAGGCCGTGCTTGCTCCAGTTCGCGCCATCTACAACATCGTGGGCAAGGAAATCTACGCAAAGGGCTATGCTGCCATCGATTCCTTCACCAACATTGCTGAGTTTGGAACAAAGTATGGAGGAAGCGTTGCTCTCACCTTTGGAATTGCTGGTCTTGTGCTGGCCTCCAAGGTGTAAACAATTTGGGCAAGAATTCTAATTTAGATAATTTTAATCGTTAAGGATATTATTATAAATTACAATTGTGAGGGCCAAGTGTACGGCTATGATGCTGTATACTAATATTAGCGTAGTGGATTTTGGTAGCCGTCGGATTAGTTTCAATCCTGACCACTCGCTCCTGTATATAAGCTAGGGTTTTTGGGCTAATTGGGATGCACATTTCTGTATTCCCTTTCCATATTCCAAGCATTCACATTGGTGGAGGTGAGGGGCACGTTTGATTGCCCTTGAGGAGTGCTTGGATTTGGGATTTTGGTTTAGATCTAACTTTTGCATTGTCTAGATCTAGCTTTTTCCATTTCCTTCTTTTTTTTCTTTTCAGGATTTTGGTTTAGATCTAGCTTTTTGCATTGTCTAGATCTACCATTTCCTTCTAGCTTTTTGTCATTTTCTTTTGCTCTTTCTTTTTCATTCTCCATGGCAGATCAGTACTCTCCTCCTTTGACTCTCGAGCAGCAGTTGGTCCAATTGCTTGATGCTATGCGCTTGCAATTGAACAACCAAACTCAATTGATGGCGGCATTCACGGCATGTGGTCCAACTCCTCCTACTCTTGGTGCCAATCCTCGCGTTCGGCCGGAGTTCTTTCGCGGGAATCCTGGGGATGATGTGTACCATTGGTTCGATCACTTCACGGTGATTGCCACATATCATTCTTGGGATGATGCTCGACGTTTGCGTGAGTTTCCCACATGTCTCCAAGGGACGGCGTTGCAGTGGTACAATGGTTTGAGCGCAGCCACTCGTGGGGATTGGAGTGTTCTCCTGGACGTCTTCAAACGCGCCTTCGGCCATGCCGATGATTGTGATGATGCTTTCCAACAATTGCATCGTCTTCGCCAAGGGCCATCTGAGTCGGTGATGCAATTTAGCGTTCGTTTCCGAAGTCTTTTGCTTCGTGCGGAGCCAAATATGTCGGAGCAGATCAAGCTAGGAATGTTGTGGCTAGCACTTCGTCAAGATCTTGTCGGACTTGTGCATGCACTTGCTCCTGCCACCCTTGATGATGCTCTTCGCTTGGCACAACGTTATGAGACGTCGCCTCTTCCACTTCTTGCTGCACGTCCTTCCGCTCCCCTTCCTATGGGTGATGGTCCTGTTCCAATGGAGGTTGATGCTGCTGCTGCTCGAGTCCAAGGACAAGCACGAGGACGTAGTCGTGGCCGTGATGTTCGCTGCTGGGCGTGTGATGAAGTTAGTCATACTTATCGGCGTTGCCGTTGTTTTCCGGATTGGCGACCTCCATTTCCTGGGTGGAGACCTTGGCGTCAGCAACGTCCCATGGGTGCTGCTGCAGTGGAAGGTCTGGACACCGAGATGCATCCGAGAAACGAGGAGTCGCACGAGTAATGGAGGGACCTTGCGCGAATAAATCAGTAACCCCTCCATCTTTCTTTCGGGAGTATCATCAAGGGGTTCACTCGGCACCGGTTCATCCCGTGTTTACTTTCCAAGCTCGTTTTTATAACAAGAGGTCTCCTATTATTCTCTCCGTGTTGGTTGATACAGGTTCGAGTTTATCTTCTGTTGCTCGACCTGTTACCACACGTTGTCGTCTACACTTGCGTCGTGCGGCGGAACCAGTTTTCATTCTTTATGGCAACGGCCGTACACATGCATGTGCACGGGATGAGGTGGACCTAGTTGTGCATGTGGGCGATCTCGAACTTGAGTTGCAGTCGTTGCGGGTGGTGCCGAGTCAAGCTTTTGACCTCATTCTTGGTATGGATTGGTTGCAGCGCAATCATGCCAAGTGTGACTTTGAGGCTTCTCCCCCTTGTCTCATACTTCCTTATGTTTCATCCATTCCTCTCACTTCCATACCTCTTCATCCCTCTACTTCTACCTCTGCTTCCATTACTTTTGTTCCCCCACTCTTTCCTTCTGTGTTTCCATCTTGTTCTGCTTTTCCCTTTTCCGATCCCTCCGACGATCTTTGTGTTGCAGCAGTTGACCGGCTCATGAAGGAGTATTCTGATCTCTTTGAATTTGACCTATCGTCTGGAGCCAAGATTGCCACACGTCATCCGATTCCAACCGGGGATGCTCGTCCAATCAAGGTTCCTGTTCGTCGTCAGTCACCTAAGGAGATCAAGATTTATGAGCCAACGTCAAGGAAATGCTGGAGAAGGGTGTTATTCGGAAGTCGTGGAGTCCTTGGGCATGTGAACCTCATCTTGTGACAAAGCCTGATGGGAGTATTCGTTTCTGCATCGACTATCGCCCGTTAAACGAAGTGACGATCCCAGATGTGTATCCTCTTCCTCACACTGCTGATCTCTTAGATCGTCTGGGGCGAAGTCGTTGGTTCACCAAGCTAGATCTTGCTTCTGGGTATTGGCAAGTACCAATGGCCGAAGAAGATATTCCTAAGACTGCTTTTCGTACACCATTTGGTTTATATGAGTTCTTGGTGATGCCGTTTGGTTTGAACAATGCTCCCGCAACTTTCCAGCGGATGATGGACGAGGTTCTTTGCGATATGCCGGAAGTGACTGCTGACTTCATTGATGATGTCTTGATCCACTCGGAGGGGACGTGGGAGGAGCACGTTCGTGATGTTTGTAAAGTGTTGGATTGGCTACGTGATGTTGGTTTAAAGCTGAAGCTGTCAAAGTGCGTATTTGGGTCCAAGGACACAACTTATCTTGGGTACCGTATTTCTCGTGAGGGTTTGCAAATTGATCCTGACAAACTTGTGGCTGTTCTAAAGTTCCCTACTCCGAAATGTGTGAATGATGTGCAGCGTTTTTTGGGTAAGGTGCAGTATCTCGGTCGTTTTGTGGATCATCTTTCCGATCGCACTACACCATTGCGAGCGTTGCTGAAGTCATCAACGTCATCTTTCATCTGGTCTCCGGATTGTGAGCGGGCGTTCGTGGATCTCAAAGAGCTATTGACGACTCCTCCGGTTTTGGCATATCCTGACTACACTCGACCTTTTATTTTGCGCGTGGATGCTTCTGACATTGGTCTTGGAGGTGTGTTGATGCAAGAGAGCTTGAGTGTGCCTGGTCAGCGCCATCCCATTGCATACATAAGCCGTACATTACAACCAGCGGAGATGAACTACTCCACGACAGAGAAGGAGTGTTTAGCAGCAGTCTGGGGTTTCGAGAAACTTCATGCATATCTACATGGTTCTCGGACGTTACTTGAAGGTGACCATGCTGCTGTTACTTCATTATTGAAGCGGAAGAACCTGGTTGGTCGTACGGCTCGATGGGCTTTGAAGCTTCAGATATATAATTTCGATGTTGTTCATCGCCCAGGGAGTTCTATGGCTGATGCTGATGCCCTTTCTCGAGCTCCTCTTCCTTCTCCACTCACTTCTCATGTTTCTGACGAACCTGTTGTTCCAGCGTTTGTGGATTTTCTAGATGAGGATTCTGTGCTGTCGGCGGTTGCTGTCCTTGACGTTCAGTGTCCACAGGGCGTAGAGCAAGATCTACCTTCTCTTGATGAGGTTCGCGAAGCTCAAAAGATTGAGCCATGGATTCGAAGGCTTCAAGATGGGTTTGAGAATCCTGCATCACTTGCTGATGACTTGCCTTTCCGGCATTTACATTCTCAATATCGCCTTAAAGATGGCCTTATTTATTTTGTGGGGACAGATCTTGATGATCATTTACGGTTGGTGGTGCCTTCAGTGTTTATTCCGCGGTTTCTCCATGCCTACCATGATTCTCCTGTTCTAGGTGGGCATATGGGACACCGTCGTATCACCGAGAAGCTGCGTAGGTCTTTCTATTGGCCGGAGATGCGACGTGATATTATCCGGTATGTGCGTAGCTGCGTTTGGTGCCAAGCTCGTAATACTCCCCCTTGTGCTACGGAAGGACGGTTGGAGTCAATTGCAATTTCCCGTCCGTTTGAGTTGGTGGCATTTGATCTTATGGGACCTTTTCCACGATCGACTGCTGGCAATGAGTATGTTATTATTGCTTCTGACTACTTGACTCGTTGGGTGGAAGTTGGTTCTCTTGCTAGCGCCTCTGCAACTGCTGTTGGATACTTCCTCCTCAATCGAGTGGTGTTCCAACATTCTTGTCCAGAGCGGATTCTTTCGGATAATGGTCCTGCATTTATGGCTGAGGTATTTCATGTTTTGACATCTCGGTTGGGGATACGCCACACTTTTATGAGTGCTTATCATCCACAATCAGACAGTCTGGTGGAACGGCTTGTTCGGACATTCAAAGGGATGATTGCGAAGTATGTGAACTTTCAGCATTCGGATTGGGATGGTTATTTGCCGTCTCTTCGGTATGCCTATGTCATAGGGGTGCAGAGTTTTGTTGGTGCTTCACCATATAAACTTCTATATGGTCATGATCCAATATTACCAACAGAGCTGGGTTTACCTTCGCGATTGCCACAAGCTCCTGATGCTAGGTCATGGGATCAGTATTTGACAAGCATTCTTCCACTTGTCCGAGCAGAGTCTGCTGAACACTTAGGCCACGTACAAGTGGGACAACAACGGCGCTACAACTCCCATCATCGTTCATCTGCGGAGTACAAAGTGGATGATTTGGTGTTAGTCCGTTTTCCCCATCTTACGGTACATGGTTTATCTAAGGGGCTCCTTGCGCAGTGGAAAGGACCGTATCAGGTGTTGCGGCAAGTTGGACCGCAAGTTTATGAGGTTCGGCACGACATTCAGTAGGCCGATCCTCCGGAGATTGTGCATGTGCAGCGGTTAAAACGCTTCATACAAAGGGATCAGGAGCAGTTAATACCGTCTACAGATCCGCCGATGCCTCCTCCTGACGTTCCTCCAGATCCTGGCCCGTCTACAAGAGAACCCTGATGGCCTTCCATTATTCTGAGAGGAGGGGATGATGTGAGGGCCAAGTGTACGGCTATGATGCCGTATACTAATATTAGCGTAGTGGATTTTGGTAGCCGTCGGATTGGTTTCAATCCGGACCACTCGCTCCTATATATAAGCTAGGGTTTTTGGGCTAATTGGGATGCACATTTCTGTATTCCCTTTCCATATTCCAGGCACTCACACAATGATTATTGTTATTAATACATATTTATAGGGTCATTAGCGCCCGGCAAATATGCCCCACCCCCACTCACTCAGTCTTCTCCCGAAATTCCTCCCAAATTCATAGACTTTTGGTGGCAAGTAGTATCTAAAGTATGTTCCTTTAATCTAGTGGGCCACTTGAAGCTATTGCCATCAATGGTATTTATTAGGTTTAAAATGCATGTTTTAATTTGCCTCCACCTTGATGATCTATTGCTCAAGACGGCTAAAAAGGGAATGTGTCTGTGAAGACGTAATTCTGTGGAATGATTGTCTCCAATCGGTGAACACAGTTTGGAAATGCTCGGAAGAGCTTCTAATTTAGTCAATGGAGTAATATATTTGTGACCAATAAAGGTAGCTTGAAATAGGCAATCTTACTAAATTTGCTAGAATCTCGAATAATCTCATTAGCCAGTTCTAAGTATTTAATTATTAACATTAAATTTAATTACAAACTAGTTAAGGAAAAACTATTGTGTCCCGTTCTCTTTTCTTTTCTTTTTCCTTTTCTGTTTTTTGCTTTGTTGATTGATTTCTTCCTGTCCTACTCGATAGTTTTCTAACGGGAGCATCTTCTATGCATGCAAGGTTTCAAGTACAACAGCCAACGGCACGACGTTCTGGAAGTGTCCGAGGATGACTGGGACCGATGCTCCAGCGCCTCACCGATCCAGTCTTTCAACAACGGTGACACTTCGATCGCAATGACTAGGCCCCCGGATCATGGTACTTCCTCTGTGGCTTTCCAAATCACTGCCAAGGGGGCCAAAAGCTGTCCATCGATGTCCAAAATGCATCGCTCACAGATAGCGTTGCCACTCCACCATCGTCAAGCTCCAGCAGCTCCAGCTCCAGCAGCACCGCTGGCAGTAGCATCTCGAGAAAAGATTTGGACACTCTCACGGCAGCAGCAGCAACAGCAGAAATTTCGATCTTGCTCTTTAGAGTTTCAATGTGAGCAGCGTTATCTTCGTTGAATTCTTAATAAAATTTAAATCAAGAGATTTTACTAATTCTAATCTTCAATCATCTTGAAGATTAAGTTGGGAGAAAGAACCACTGAAGATGTTCCTCATTTAAGGAGCAGGACATATTCTTCACAAGGTTGCTCCAACTCTTCCTATACCATCTCCTTGATCACCGACTGTAGCTGATACATATCAAACTCTTCCTGCACCAGCTCCTTGATCGTCGACTGGAGCTGATACAGATCAAACGTGAGTGGGATGTCATGGCAGTCTGGAACATCGCTGGAAAGCATGCTGAACGGGAACCACACCAAGAAATCCTCCTTTGTTTCCAAGGTGCAAACGCTAGGACTAAAATTTATAATCTGTGTACCTTTGCCAGCTTCCTCCTGCACCCACAACAGTTGCAGGCTGCTGCTGCTAGTGCTGAGGGTGGCATACGAGATTTGTATCCTGATTGCGAGCTTACAGCCCGAGTGAACCCAGTGGTTAAGTTCCCTGACGAGTACCTCAAAAGACTCGTTCTTGTAGGCCACTTCAAGGACAACTCGAGGGAATGGATGCTTCTGCGAGGCCGTGGAGAAAGAGGCGCCTGGCTCCTTGCTCCCGTTACCAAGCGCAAACCTCGATGATCCCAGGACCCGGACGAAGGAGCGGATGTCCAGCTCAGGGCTCGTGAGCATCAAGTGCCTCTCCACTTGCCGGCATAGCTTGTGGAAGAACCACTGCTTCGTCTCGTTGTGGACGTTACTGGGATCGCCAAATATGTAGACACTGCCAACGCCGGATCCCGCTTCTCCCTCGAGGAAGGCCAGCCTCCAGCAGTCTTCATTGTTGGAACTCCATTTCTCAAAGCTAGAGTAGATCACATCGTCTGCCACTAGAAAACGGCCCTTCCCTGTGCCTGAGCACTCTTTGTACAAACTCACCGCCTTCTCCAGGCCATGATCCAGTCTCTCCTTCGACATTGGATTAGGGTATTTAAAGGAATAAATAAATTCAGTTGGTACGGTATTTAAAGGAATAAATCAACCTTTTGAAGTTTTCAAGCTTTTAACCCAAAATTAGTAGTGTGAGAAATAAATGTAAAACAACTTTAAACTAATCTTAATTTGTGAGTGTTTGGAATATGGAAAGGGAATACAAAAATGTGCATATAAATTAGCTTAAAAACCCTAGCTTATATACAGGAACGAGTGGTCCAGATTGAAACCAATCCGATAGCTACCAAAATCCCACTATACTAATATTAATATACGGCATCGTAGCCGTACACTTGGCCCTCACATCATCCCCTCCTCTCGAAATAATAGAAAACTATCAGGGTTCTCTTGTAAACAGGCCAAGATTTGGAGGAACGTTAGGAGGAGGCATTAACAAATTTATAGGTGGTATTAACTGCTCCTGATCCCTTTGTATGAAGCGTTTCAACCGTTGCACATGCACAATCTCTTGAGGATCGATCTGCTGGACGTCATGCCGAACCTAATAAACTTGTGGTCCAACTTGCCGCAACACTCAATACGGTCCTTTCCACTACGCAAGGAGCCCCTTAGATAAACCACATACTATAAGATGGGGAAAACAGACTAGCACCAAATCATCCACTTTGTACTCCGCAGGTGGACGATGATGGGAGTTATAGCACCGTTGTTGTCCCACTTATACATGGCCTAAGTGTTCAGTAGACTCTGCTCAGACAAATGGAAGAATGCTCGTCAAATACTAGTCCCACGACTTAACATCCACAGCTCGTGGCAATCGCGAAGGTAAACCCAGCTCCGTTGGTAATATTGGATCATGACCATATAGAAGTTTATATGGTGAAGCACCAACAAAACTCTATACCCCTGTGATATATGCATACCGAAGAGATGCAAATAACCATCCCAATCAGAATGCTGAAAGTTCACATACTTCGCAATCATTCCTTTGAATGTCTGAATGAGCCATTCCACCAGACCATCTGATTGTGAATGATAAGCACTCGTGAAAGTGTGGCGTATCCCTAGCCGAGACGTCAAAACATGAAATGCCTCAGCCATAAATGCAGGACCATTATCTGAAAGAATCTGCTTTGGACAAGAATGCTAAAACACCACTCGATTGAGGAGGAAGTATCCAATAGAAGTTGCAGAGGCGCTAGCAAGAGCACCAACTTCCACCCAATTAAGTCAAGTAGTCAGAAATAATAATAACATACTCATTGCCAACAGTCGACCGTGGAAAAGGTCCCATAAGATCAAATGCCACCAACTCAAATGGATGGGAAATTGCAATTGACTCCAACAGTCCTTCCGCAGCCTGAAGGGGAGTATTACAAGCTTGGCATCAAATGTAGCGACGCACATACCAGATAATATCACGTCGCATCTCCAACTAATAGAAAAACCTGCACAACTTCTCAATTATACGACGATGTCCCATATGCCCATCTAGAATAGGAGAATCATGATAGGCATGGAGAAACCGCGGAATAAAGATAGAAGGCACCACCAATTGTAAATGATCGTCAGGATTCGTCCCCACAAAATAAATAAGGCCGTCTTCGAGGTGATATTGAGAATGTAAATGCCGGAAAGGCAAGTCATCAACAAGTGATGCAACATTCTCAAACCCATCTCAAAGCCTTCGAATCCACAGCTCAATCTTTTGAGCCTCGTGAACCTCATCAAGAGAAGGTAGATCTTGCTCGGCGCCTTGTGGACACTGAACGTCAAGTACAACAACCGCCGACGGCACAGAATCCTCGTCTAGAAAATCCACAGAGGCTGGAACAACAAGCTCATTAGAAACATGAAAAGAAAATGGAGAAAGAAGACGAGCTCGAGAAAGGGCATTAGCATCAGCCAAAGAACTCCCTGGGCAATGAACAACATCAAAATCATATATCTAAAGCTTCAAAGCCCATTGAGCAGTATAACCAACTAAGTTCTTCCGCTTCAATAATGAAGTAACAATAGCATGATCACCTTCAAGTAACATCCGAGAACCATGTAGATATACATGAAGTTTCTCGAAACCCCAAACTGCTGCTAAACACTCTTTCTTTGTCGTGGAGTAGTTCATTTCGGCTAGTTGTAATGTACGGTTTATATACGCAATGGGATGGTGCTGACCAAGCACACTCGAGCTCTCTTGCATCAACACATCTCCAAAACCAATATCAGAAGCATCCATGTGCAAAATAAAAGGTCAAGTGTAGTCAGGATATGCCAAAACCGGAGGAGTCGTTAATAGCTCTTTGAGATCCTTAAACATCTGCTCATAATCTGGAGACCATGTGAAAGATGATATTGATGACTTCAGCAACGTGTAAGGAACCGACTCCCCGAGATATCGTAGGCTAAAGATCCCCGAAAGCATGACCGAAATGACAAAAAGAGTTCATTGGATGGGACCGAGTTGAAGATCGAGTCCAAGACCGACTCAGAGACCGAGTTCGAGATAGAGTCCGGGATCGAGCCGAGGCCGAATCGGAGACCGAGTTCGAGACCGAGTTCGAGACAAAGTCTGAGATCCAAATCGGGTCCAAGACGGAGTCCGAGGTCGAGTCCGAAGTCGAGTCCGAGATCGGGTCCGAGATCGAGTCTGAAATTGAGTCTGAGACCGAGTCCGAAGTCGGGTCCGAGATCGAGTCCGAGATCGATTCTGAGACTAAGTCCAAATACTAATATAGCTCAAGGGGTGAAAGCCCAAAGTGTGCATCTCCCAGGGGGGGAGGGGGGGGGGCTGCAGGGGGTTCCAAAAGTATAGTAGGGATAGTGAGGTCTAGGAACCATTCTTGAAGGAACTCTCCAGTAGTGCTTCCAAACTGACTTGAGGTTGAGATTGGGGCCGAGGGGCCTTGGGTGGGAGTGAGCATGGGCTTGGGTGGTGCCGGAGGGGCCACCCAGGGAAGTGCTCAAGAGCAGCTCCCACTCCCGAAAGGGAAACCGACTAAGGTGCTCCCGGCTCATGTGGAGTGGTGCCCCACTTGAGTACCTTGTGGCTCATTGGTCCTCGCCCTTCCTAGGGGCTTGGGCCTTCCCTTTGGGAGAGAAGTGGGGGCGTAGAGGTACCCATACCGGGCCGTTAGGCCATGGTGTTTCGCCCCGACGTCCCGAAGCAAGTGTTGCACCCAAGGCTTGGGATTTAGAGGGTCCCATGATCAAGTCTTGTGGTACCAAGGGGTGTTAGGAATCTGGAGGTTTGGTGTGCTTGGTTGCTTGTGCCTGCGGGGAGTGTAGCCGAACCTTAAGTCCAGTCTAACTCGGGGAGGGGGATTGGGAGAGATTTGGGATTTTGTAGATGGATGGCTAACACTCCGTTGCTCATGCAGTGAGTAGCTGAAACCAAGTAGAACCAAGTAGGAGCTGGTACCATGGGCGAGAACCTTGGCGAGGGAACTTAGCACAAGCCAAGGCAGAGTTGGCCAGATAAACGAGGTAAGCTGGCAAATTAGAAAGGAAAAATTTGTGGCTTACACAACGCTCGCAACGGTGCAGTGCGATCAAAAAGATGATCCACAAAATGACCGAGATACTGCACCTTGCCCAAAAAGCGCTGCACATCATTCACACACTTCGGAGTAGGGAACTTTAGAACAGCCACAAGTTTGTTATGATCAACTTGCAAACCCTCACGAGAAATACGGTACACAAGATAAGTTGTGTCCTTGGACCCAAACATGCACTTCGACTGCTTCAGCTTTAAACCAACATCGCGTAGCTGATCCAACACTTTACAAACATCATAAATGTGGTCCTCCCACGTCCCCTCCGAGTGGATCAAGACATCATCAATGAATTCAGTAGTCACCTTTGGCATATCGCAAAGAACCTCATACATCATCCGCTAGAAAGTTGTTAGAGTATTGTTCAAACCAAACAACATCACCAAGAAGTCATACAAACCAAATGGTGTATGAAAAGCAGTCTTAGGAATATCTACTTCGGCCATTGGTACTTGCCAGTACCCAGAAGCAAAATCGAGCTTGGTGAACCAGCGACTTCGCCCCAGACGATCCAAGAGATTAGCAGTGTGAGGAATAGGGTATACATCTGGGATCGTCACTTAGTTTAACGGACAATAGTCGATACAGAAATGAATACTCCCATCAGGCTTTGTCACAAGATGAGGTTCAAATGCCCAAGGACCCAAGGAGATCAAGATTTTACGGGCAAATATCCAAGAGATGTTGGAGAAGGGTGTTATTCAAAAGTCGCGGAGTGACTGAAGACGAACGGGAACCTTGATTGGACAAGCATCCTTGGTTGGAATTGGATGACGTGTGGCAATCTTGGCCCCAGATGATAAGTCAAATTCAAAGAGATCAGAATACTCCTTCATGAGTCAGTCCACCGCTACAACACAAATATCGTCGGAGGGATCGGAAAAGGGAAGAGTAGAATAAGATGGAAACATAGGAGGAAATAGTGGGGAAACAAAAGTAATGGAAGCAGAGGTAGAAGTAAAGGGACGAAAAGGTACGGAAGTGAGAGGAATGGATGAAACATAAGAAAGTATGAGACAAAGAGGAGAAGCCTCAAAATCACACTTGGTATGATTGTGCTGCAACCAATCTATACCAAGAATGAGGTCAAAAGCTTGACTCGGCACCACCTGCAACGACTACAACTCAAGCTCGAGATCGCCTACATGCACAACCAGGTCCACCTCATCTTATGCACATGCATGTGTACGGCCGTTGCCATAAAGAATGAAAATCGGATCTGCCACATGACGCAAGTGTAGATGACAACTTGTGGCAACAGGTCGAGCAATAGAAGATAAACTCGAACCTATATCAACCAACACGGAGAGAATAATAGCAGACCTCTTGTTATAAAAATGAGCTTGGAAAGTAAACACTGAATGAACCAGTGCCGAGTGAACCCCTTGATGATACTTCCGAAAGAAAGATGGAGGGGTCACTAACTTATTCGCATAAGGTCCCTCCGTTACTCATGCGACTCCTCATTTCCTAGATGTATCGCAGTGTTCAAACTGTCCACTGCAGCAGCACCAACGGGACGTTGCTAATGCCAAAGTCTCCACCTAGGAAATGGAGGTCGCCAATCCGGAAAACGCCGATAATGCCAATAAGTATGATCAACTTCATCACATGCCCAACAGCGAACATCACGGCCACGACCACTTCCTCGCCCTTGTCCTTGGACTCAAGCAGCAACAGCATCAACCTCCATTGTGTAAGCAACTAAAGAGAACGACCTTAAAGACGGTCCATGGGGTTTAAATATAGAGGGAAAGGGCCCATGAATAAGAGTGCACCCCCTTTTCCAATCGGTTAAGGGTCTTGGGATATCTGGGGTTAAGTGTCCTTGGGTTTGAATAGTACTGGGTTGGGTGACCTCCCGAGAAGTCCAAACTCAAGAGCTTACATTTGGTATCAGAACGGTCTCGGGTCTGACTCTGTTGGTTGGCTAAGGGAATTGCACCACATGTTGATTGACATTGATTGACATCTGGCTGGTCCAGTTTGCTCCCGCTGGGCTCGACCCGAGGGGTAGGGTGTCAAGAGAGCAGGGCTCGAGAGAGAGCTGCGGCTCTCAACTTCCATTCACGAGGGCGTGAACTTGTAGGGAAGCGTGGTGGATTGTAAGCAACCAAAGAGAACGACTTGAGAGATGGTCTATAGGGTTCAAATATAGAGGGAAAGGGCCTATGAATAAGAGTGCACCCCCTTTTCCAATTGGTTAAGAGTCTTAGGATATTTGGGGTTAAGTGTCCTTGGGTTTGAATAGTACTAGATTGGGTGACCTCCCGAGAAGTCTAAACTCAGGAGCTTACACATTGAAACAGGACCACCATCTATAGGAAGTGGAGCTAAAGGACGTGCAGCGAGAAGTGGAAGAGGTGACGTCTTATAACGTTGTGCCAAGCGAAGAGCATTGTCAAGGGTGGCAGGAGCAAGTGCATGCACAAGTCCGACAAGATCTTGACGAAGTGCTAGCCACAACATTCCTAGTTTGATCCGCTCCGACATATTTGGATCCGCACAAAGCAAAAGACTTCGGAAATGAATGCCAAATTGCATCACTATCTCAGATGGCCCTTGGCGAAGACGATGCAATTGTTGAAAGGCATCATCATAGTCATCGGCATGTCCGAAGGCGCGTTTAAAGACATCTAGGAGAACACTCTAATCTCCACGAGTGGTTGCACTCAAACCATTGTACCATTACAATGCCGTCCCTTGGAGACATGTGGGAAACTCACATAAACATCGAGCATCATCCCAAAAATGATATGTGGCAATCACTGTGAAGTGATTGAACCAATGGTACACATCATCCCTAGGATTCCCATGAAAGAACTTTAGCAGAACGTGAGGATTGGCACGAAGAGCAAGAAGAGTTGGACCACGTGCCGTGAATGCCACCATCAATTGAGTTTAATTGTTCAATTGCAAGTGCATAGCATCAAGCAATTGTACCAACTACTACTCTAGAGTTAAAGGAGGAGATTACTGATTTGCCATGAAGACGAATGAAAAAGAAAGAGCAAAAAAAGAGAAATGACAAAAAGCTAGAAAGAAATGGTAGATCTAGACAATGCAAAAAGCTATCCAAACCAAAATCCTAAAAGGAAAGAACAAAAGAAAGGAAATGGAAAAACCTAGATCTAGACGATGCAAAAGATAAATCTAAACCAAAATTCTAAATCCAAACACTCCTTAGGGACAATTAAAAGTGCCCCTCATCTCCACCAATGTGAATGTTTGGAATATAGAAAGGGAATATAGAAATGTGCATATAAATTAGCCCAAAAACCCTAATTTATATACAAGAACGAGTAATCTTGATTGAAACCAATTTAACAGCTACTAAAATCCCACTATGCTAATATTAATATATGATATTATAGCTGTACACTTGGCCCTCACAAATTTATTTTAATAAAAACACTTTCCTCTTTAGTTTCTCCATGGATGGTATTTAGGTTCTCACCAAAATAAGAAGGATTCAATATTTTTAATTAGGACCACCATTCACTAGTTACATGTCCCCTGTGTTTGAATTTTTGGTGCACGAAACCAAACATTAGATGCTTACATTCTGCTATAAAATGGGTTGCTCCTAGAGTGTTAGCGACCAGCAGTTTTGAAATGGCTCATACCAGTGCTCTAATCTTCCTGACTTCTTTCATTGCCTTCGCTGCAAGCGTTGCAGTGGCACAAACTCCAACTCCTCCTCCTCCAGCCACTCCTCCTCCAGCCACTCCTCCTCCAGGCACTAGACCCCCTCCAGGCACTCCACCCCCTCCAGCCACTCCTCCTCCAGGCACTCCACCCCCTCCAGCCACTCCAGCCACTCCAGGATGCTTCCCAGGTAGGGTTCATATGAATTCACGTTTTTTTCTTTCATACAATTTTCAAGCTATTATAGGAGATGCAACTGTTCAGATGTATAATGGAGAAATTAAGTTCGTGAGGGAGCTTAATGTTGGAGACAAGGTTGAATACTTTCACATAAATCTTGTCCAAGTATAACTTTTCCACAGGTTGCAGTGGGGAAGAATATCTATTCAGATGTGTATGCCTTCGGCCACAAGGATGCTGATGCCATGTCCAAGTTTTTCCAAGTGCACAGCGCTTCAAACATGTTGGAACTCACTGCAGGCCACTTTGTTCCCGTTGCTGTCAATGGGAAGCTCGTGTACAAGAGAGCCGAGGACCTCAAGGTTGGAGATTCCCTGTGGGAATCATCTCAAATCATTGGTAAGGAAAGCAAAAAGCATATATATTGGTGGGATGTTTCGAATTTAACGATTCTGTGCTACTTTTCCAGAAATACAAAAGGTTGAGAAGGTAGGCCTCTACAACCCGCTCACTCTCTCCGGCAGCATCATGGTGAACAATGTTCTAGCATCGACTCACAGCGAGTGGTTCTTGGACTCCATATTTGATGCTGTCGGCGCAACCGAGTACCTGCCATACGCATACCAGGCCGTGCTTGCTCCAGTTCGCGCCATCTACAATATCGTCGGCAAGGAAATCTACGCAAAGGGCTATGCTGCCATCGATTCCTTCACCAACATTGCTGAGTTTGGAAGGAAGTATGGAGGAAGCGTTGCTCTCACCTTTGGAGTTGCTGGTCTTGTGCTGGCCTCCAAGGTGTGAACAATTTTGGCAAGAATAAAATTTGGATATTACATACAAACGTCTAGTGCACAGACAATTATTAGGTACCTCTCACACCTGAAGCAAGAATCGTACCAGTAGACCAAATGCCCACTACACACATTTGTTTTGTTTTGCTAAAACACTAAAGCTGGCATTTTATGGAAATGCCCGGTGTATCACATTGGCCAATTTAGAATAATTTTAATGATTAAGGAAATTATTATAAATTACAATGGAGGCATGAGACCCACCCACTCAGTCTTCTCTTGACTTCCAGCTCCCGAAATTCCTCCCGTATCTAAATTATGTTCCTTGCCACTTGAAGCTATTGCCACCAATGGTATCTATTAGGTTTAAAATGCATGTTTTAATTTGCCTCCACCCCTGGCACATACAGGATTGAGACTTATATATTTGAAAACAATACAGTTACATGGTACCCTAGCTAAGCATCCAAATAAAAAAGAAGAGCAAAGTTATTGATGATCTATTGCTCAAGACGACATCTAAAGGACCCTTTTGACTGTGTGTCTGTGAAGACGTAATTCTGTGGAATGATTGTCTCGAATTGGTGCGCACAGTTTGGAAATTCTCGGAAGAGCTCAAGGAGCTCTAATTTAGTCAATGGAGTTCTGTAGTTTAATATGTCTAATCTATTTGTGACCAATAAAGGTAGCTTGAAAATAGAGATTTTCAAGGCAATTTCGGTAACATAGACTATCTCATTAGCCAGTTCTAAATATTTAATTATTAATATTAAATTTGATTACAAACTAGTTAAAGGCCTGATTTTTTAAATTCCAAAAACTATCTGCTGCTTGTTAAAGCAAAATTACAATTCTCTTTTCTTTTCTTTTTTCTGGTAGTTCTAGAAAATGCTTGAATATTCTACTATCTAATGGTTGTTAATCATTTATATTAATGTATAATTTATAATTTATACACTTTCCTAAACGCTTTCTAGTATATTCTTTTTTACATTGATTTCTTCCTGTCCTGCTCGATAGTTTTCTAACGGGAGCATCTTCTATATGCCACGACGTTTTGGAAGTGTCCGAGGATGACTACGACCGATGCTCCAGCGCCTCACCGATCCAATCTTTCAACAACGGTGACACTTCGATCGCAATGACCAGGCCCGGATCATGGTACTTCTTCCGCGGCTTTCCAAATCACTGCCCCAAAATGCATCGCTCACAGGCAGCGGCACCACTCCGCCATCGTCAAGCTCCAGCTCCAGCAGCGCCGCCGGCAGTAGCATCTCGAGAAAAGATTTGGAAACTTTCACGGCAGCAGCAGCAATAGCAGGAATTTCGACCTTGCTCTTTATCGTTTCAATGATCTAAGCTTCTAAAGATTTTACTAATTCTAATCTTCAATCATCTTGAAGATTAAGTTGGGAGCAAGAACCACTGAAGATGTTCCTCATTTAAGGAGCGAGACATATTCTTCACAAGGTTGCTCCAACTCTTCCTATACCATCTCCTTGATCGTCGACTGTAGCTGATACAGATCAAACTCTTCCTGCACCAGCTCCTTGATCGTCGACTGGAGCTGATACAGGTCAAACGTGAGTAGGATGTCATGACAGTCTGGAACATCGCTGGAAAGCATACTGAACAGGAACCGCACCAAGAAATCCTCCTTTGTTTCCAAAGTGCAAACGCTAGGACTAAAATCTATAATCTGTGTAGCTTCCTCCTGCACCCACAACAGTTGCAGAGGGTGGCATACGAGATTTGTATCCCGATTGCGAGCTGACAGCCCGAGCGAACCCAGTGTTTAAGTTCCCTGACGAATACCTCAAAAGCCTCGTTCTTGTAGGCCACTTCAAGGACTACTCAAGGGAATGGATGCTTCGGCGAGGCCGTGGAGAAAGAGGCGTCTGGCTCCTTTCTCCCGTTAACAAGCGCAAACCTAGATGATCTCAGGACCCGGACGAAGGAGCGGATGTCCAGCTCGGGGCTCGTGAGCATCAAGTGCCTCTCCACTTGCTGTCCATAACTTGTGGAAGAACCACTGTTTCGTCTCGTCGTGGACGTTACTGGGATCGTCAAATATGTAGACACTGAGCCCTCTTCTCCCTCGAGGAAGGCCGGCCTCCAGCAGTCTTCAAAGTTGGAACTCCATTTCTCAAAGCTAAAGTAGAATACATCGTCTGCCACTAGAAAAGGGCCCTTCCCTGTGCCTGAGCACTCTTTATACGAACTCGCCGCCTTCTCCAGGCCACGATCAATTCGGAGTCGACAGTCAGCCCTTTGAACTTCATCCAGTTTCGGAAGTGGTTTGAGGTCATCAGGGCCCACGCAAGACGTCCGACTTGACATTTCAAAAAACTTGGAGGAGTGGTTTTAATATGCTCAGGAGTTAATTGTAAAGTCAAGTTGCTTGTCACAAAATGTGGCTTGCAAAGTAAGCATAGCCTTCAGTTCCCTGGCATCTCTGGTTTCCTGCCAGCTCTCGACTTCAATCTGAACTTGGATGCTTCTTCCCCATTGGGTGGTACACTCAAATTTTAACAAGTGGCTCAGGGCTGATATTCCACAAATAGTACTGGAATTTTGGTTCATGTTATTCACCTTGGAGCCACCACTAAAAATTTCTATTACATAGAACAATAAGCACGTGTTAATTATTTGTTTGCTGTATCTGTCAGGTTGATGATCACAACTTTGGTTTGATTCTTTTTTGTTGTGGTGAAGTCTTGCAAGATTTTGGAGATTCGTTTTGAACAGAAAGTATCTCCTCACATTGTCAATTATGTGCTATCGAAAAATGATGCATTGGAACTTACTTCTCATGGCAACTGCAAGTAAGAATTCTCAAAAACATTTCTCATTAATGGGTGAAATTCTTTCGAGTAATTTGTTTTTTTTTTTCGACTATCAAAATTTATAGTATCCCATGCATGTTTTGAAAAGACAAGACGTGTCACCTCAATTATATGGTGGCAATTGATTTTCTTACATTCTTTGATTTTCAAAAATCTATATGTTTAGTTCAAAGGTTAAAAATCTCTTTACAGTTTTTGAAAAAACAAAATGCTACAATATATTTTTTATGTTTCATTATTTTATTTATTAAAATATCTATAATGCTTAAATGTAATTCTTTCGTTACATTGTTCATATACATATTCTTAATTATTATTATTTTCATACAAAAAATAGAATGACCAAATTCAATTTTAATTAATCTTTATATAATGCTTTGATATATATATAACCTTAGAGGATGAAACTAAGTCAAATGAAATATCTGATGATTTTCTTGGGTGTAGACAGCTATAAGAACTTGAAGGTCCTATAAAACCATTGATATAATAGTTGACAACTATAATAAAAACCTAAATCTATAATATGGAACTAAAGCTAAGACATTAGGGCCACTGTACTCCATAAAACACTATATAGCAAATGATAAACTTATTTCTGCGTCTTCCCTCTGTTTAACTTCCAAGATCAATATTAACTCAGACTTATAACTAATAATAAAATATAAAAGGTTTGGTTTTTGACTTCGTTTAGGCACATTAGAGGTCAGATTCATCATATCCTCTCCACAAAGGAAAAAAAACTTTGAGAATAAGAAAACTCTTTAACAATAACAATGAAATAAAAACTTTCAATAGCACTCACAAACAAAGGAATCATCGAAAATTCATTCAATTCAAAATATTAGAAAAATTTGCCATGTGTTGCATGTAGTAATGCTTGGTTTGTTTAATAGTAGTATTATTTTTATTTATGAATCTAATTGATCAAATAAAAGTTTATAATATACAAAAACAAGATTAATCTTATTGCATATCAACCATTAGATGGTAGAATGAAAAAGAATATACTAGAAAGTGTTTAACCAAGTTTATAAATTATAAACATGTTTATAAATTATAAATATATTTATAAATTATAAATACAAGATTAATCTAAATGAATAATAACCGTTAAATGGTAGAATATTCTAGCATATTCTAGGTTTATTGACTACCATCACAAACCACAAAGTAACTTAACCTTAGGAAACATAAGAATACTTAAAACTAAACTCCAAATGAACAATCAATAATTCTGCATAAGATATAATGCAAAATCTCAGTGAGACATACAATTTTAAAATTCAAATCAATTTGAAGAGTATAATAAACACTGAACTGAATTAAGAATAAAACTTATAAGAGTCAGAAGTAATTAACATGTCAAAAGAAGAAAATACTATAGATGAGAGGGGAAATAAAGCAAAAATGTTATGATGTAAAAAAGGGTAAAAAAAGAGCAGAAGACTAAGAGAAATGGTTATATTTCAAATTTTAAAGATTACCTATCTTATGAAATCTCCAACTCATTTTCAAGTTATCTGTAAAGTTATTCTTGAAATAATGAAATTCCTCATCATTAGAAATCCACTTAAACTTCTAAACATCATCCTGACTCAATACTTAATCATCCTCCAAGAACCAAATTATATAATCCATAACTCTTTAATTGAAATTATGCTCTATAACAATAAAGATAGCAACACACCAAGAATATCAAAACTCTATAATTTAAATGCCATAAAAAATCAAGAACAACACATCAAAGGGTGTAACACCAACAAAATCAAGCCCAATAGCAATAAAGCTCAATCTGGAGAAAACAAAGTAGGAGGAATAATGTTGTTGGATCAAAACATTAACACATCATCAATAACCTTCAATAATACACTGTTCAATCTAGTATAAGGTGGCATGATAAAAAAAGCAAATGTAATGAAAGCTTGAAAAGAAGACAAAAATAGAGAAGTTGTAAATGACTGGTGGTCTCACTCCATTTGAGATTCTAAGAATTAGAGTATTATTAGTGCATTAGCTCTATAATATCAATTATCTAGACAATATGGAAAAGCTAAATTTCATGGAAAGAACGGGAGAATAAATTAAGTAGAAAAATCTTGAATACAGCCAAGGATCTTGTCAAAAAGTTTTATCCCTCACTTCCACTTATGTGGGGATATAAAAATATTAAAAAGCCTGAGAAAGAGTAATTTCATAATCATTGTCAAGAATATCAATCAGCATATCAAATTTTTATCACATGTTGCCACCTTTAACAAAATAATTGTGTTGATCCTTAAATTTTCTAAACTAGTCTTCCTCCATGACTATTGATACAAATACAGTCTATACATATATGTATATATAGACTTTACATATATAATTTTTTAAGAAAATAAAATTTTTAATTAGTACTTCAAATTTTTTATTATAGCAAATATGACAATTAATTAATTATAATAATACATTACTTTATAATTTATATTTATTCTACCAAAGAACCAAAAATGTTCCTATTGTAATCTCAGCAAGTAGCACAACTAGTTTCATCATTTGTAGGTTTATATGGTTTATATAAAATAATAAAATTATTATATTTAAGATTATATATTTAATATAGTGTATCTGAAAAATGGATTATAAAAAATATTTATGACATAAAATAGTAATGAAAAACATATTAAAAAATCATATATTATAACTTAAATTTGTTTTCTTTGTAGTTATGTTTAACAATTTAACTGATATAGTACTATAAATTAGAAAATATATATTAATATAATTTTATCTCAAAGAGTTTTTGATAATGTAATTGATAAAATAAAATAACAATATATATACTTCATATGTATAATAAACTCTTTTTTCATTCAAAATTTATATACTTCACTCAATTGGTAAACATTATTTGAATAAAAATTATTGAGACAGATAATTAGGATCATAAATGTGAGAATATATTTATATATATATATATATATAGTGATATATTATCTATTTTTGAGTTGTGAATTATTAGAATTTGTGATTAAATTTTTTTATTTTTATATTAAGAACTTTTATTTAACTTTTTTTTTGAATTAAAATATTTTTTTTGATGCAAATCAAAACAAAAGCTTTATTTTGCTTTCCAAATTGTTTCATCAGAGAAAAGACACTAAAATGTTTAGCATTTTAACTAGAACTTCAAAATCTGATGTAAATGCAGCAAACTATATTTTTCTTTAAAAACTTTCCTCCACATGGTGAGTTGCAAGTTTTCCTGTTTTCTGGGGCCAGCTGAACCATGAATTCGCGTCAGAACTTTGGAACTTCTTGGTGTGTGAGGCTGAAGATGATCATCAACCATGAAGAAGCAGCAGTCACACTTGACAGTAACCGCCACCGTGACGAACGAGAATCCCACCATCAATTCACCACTGTGGGAATTGATGGTGGTGG
>NW_003314262.1:2226754-2246555 GCF_000143415.4 Selaginella moellendorffii | reverse complement strand
CGTTCGTCGCACTTTGGGAGCTGTCAAGCAACTGAGTTTGTACTCAGGATTTAGTCCAAGTTTGGACTTCCATGACCTTCCTTCTAGAGAAAGAGATTCTCTCTTTTCCTTGTCTCGTTTCCATTGTCTAGTTTCCAGGTTGATACAAAGCCGATTGCTTTTGACTGTTTTCACGCAGCTTTTCCATCCCTTCAAATCTTTTCCTTTGTTGGTTTCTTTTCTTCTGTCCCTCTGCGAGTCTTCTCTACTTTTTCTCCTTTTCTGGTTGGTCCAAGGTCGAGATTTTTCTAGCGAGAGCATCTTCTATCCATGCAGAGTTTTAAGTACAACAGCCAACAGCACGTCGTTTTGGAAGTTTCCGAGGAGGAATTACGAACGGATGCCCGATCTAGTCTCTCACTAAACTTTGATCGCAATGACCAGGCCCGGATCATTCCTTTGCGGCTTTCCAAATCACAATCGCTCCATCAATGTAACCTGTAACATAACAATGCCCAAAATGCATCTTTCACGGGCAGTGCCACCATTGAGCCACCATCGTCAGGCTCTAGCTCCAGCATCTCGAGAAGAAATCTGGAATTCTCTTCCTTTCCACAGGAATTTTGATCTTACTCTTTGTCTTTTCGATGCGAGCGAGCTTTTTCTCCGGTCAAAAAAGTTCTTCCAGTTGAATTCAATGCCCGCTAGTGGCCAAATTCAATACGAGCCGTCGATTCCAAATCCCAGGGACAGCGGTATTAATCCGCGTCCGTCCATCTTTTCATTTTTTTCTTTACACCACTGTCACAGACTCGCATGGCCACCCATTTTAAATGCACTCCAGGTTAATTTCATTCACACACAACTTACCTACACCAGTATTATCGCCTTTACTTTACCCTCGCGTGTCAGAAGCTTACGTGTCTCTGCCCAGCCCAGGGAGAATAATCTAAACTTCTGGAGAATATGCCATGATCTTGGCTTGGATGGCCCCACTGACAACAAACAAACGCGACGCGAGATATTCGCTCTAACTGATCGATTCTTGACTGGAGCTGTGAATCCAAATCCAATCGACGATCGATTTCTTTTCGTCCAATTCAATGCTCCAGGTAACAAGTAGCAAGGACGAATGCATGCACTTTGACGGTCAAGTCAATCCCTTCAACGTTCGGTTTGACCGGGCTGGAACCCTAGCATTTTTCCTGGCTGGGTGTCTTTTGTTTGCTTGTGCGCAGTGATTTCCAGCGAGCAGGGAGAGACAGTGGGGAGCGATCAGAGAGATGGCGATTGGGATTGATTTGTGCGGAGATTTAAGTAGCAACGCAACAACGTTTGGGTCTTTTTGTTTGAATTTGAGAGGGTGGTCGTTGTCCCAGAATCAACCAGTAGGTTTTGCAGCGTTCTGATATTTAAGAAAAACAAAATAGGGTTCCAGAGGGTGGCAGGCAATGCGCTGCACGTAATCTAGGCCACAACGCCCATGCAGGAGGAGGTAAGGTATAGGGTTCCATTCGTTCGTCGTCTACATAGACTAGAACTCTCTTTTGATTTGTTTGTTCTTGTTTTTTAAGCATTAATTCGCTCTCTTTTTTCGAGCTCCAAGGTTTTTATTTGGCGCACTCTCTCAGGAGCAAAGAGTACCTCCACATGATATGTCTCATCATCGATATCTACTTCCCAATTGGACGGACTTTTATCTAGGGCTTTATGATATTAGGGTAAAGCGCTGGTTAAAGGTGATTAGGTGTGACCACCTGATTAGCGCGATAATCGGCCAACTGCGCATTGCATTTAATGTCCTTGGTTGGCGAATTTTTATTTAATTTTTTACCGCACCAGGTCACCATTCTATCTGTTGACACCGCCATGGTCAGCCGAGCACGTAAAAACAGAGCGGGGTAAGAGAAAACAAGCGTATTTACTCGGCCCAGGTCCAATAAAACAGAGCAAGTCAATCCTTGAACGCCCCACAACAATCTTCTTTTTACCCCTCCCTCTCTCTCTCGCAGCGCTGATAGTATAGTAAACTGGAAAGGTAGTTTTCGATCCCACTCCGTGAATCGTGGGATTGCTTGGAAGCGTTCGATTGATATTCCAAGCATTTTTTTTTAACCTTGAGTTGAATTCTTTCCCTCTCTCTTGCGCTACGCTGCTGGTATTTCTAGACATGGGACGAATCATTTGGTCTTCCATTCCACTTTGACAAAGAAATTCTCATTCTCTTGCTTGATCTTCTTCTCTTCTCCGCGATTTTGACTATCTTCGTCTTCTTCGATTCTTCTTATCGCCTTCTCTCGCCCACGCTTGTTCTTCCTCATTGTCGTTTTGGTCTTGGATCCCTTGAAAGCGCCAAAGCCCCATTTCTAGCTTCCGACACAAATTGCTCGCGAACCGCTCGCCAATTGCGAGATCGCGCGCGCGTTCCGGGCACCCTCTTCGCCGCTCTCTCCCCGCGCGCTCCTCTCGCCATCGCCCAGATTCGAGAGAATTGACCCACCATTCCAATCCAGACTCACGGCTTCGTCCCACCTCGATCCTCCAGTGTTTCCGCGTCTAATCCTTGGCCATGGGCTGCTCGCTACCTGCGATTCTCGCCATTCTCCTCTTCCACTGCTGCATTGCCGCGGCTGCCCCGCTCAGCGATCTCGTCACGAATCTCCCCGGCCAGCCGCGCGTCCGATTCCGGCAGTACGCGGGCTACGTGACGGTGGATCCATCCGCGGGGCGAGCATTGTTCTACTATTTCGTGGAGGTGGAAGGCGGTGCTCCACAGTCCAAGCCTCTCACGCTTTGGCTCAATGGAGGTACTGTGATCTCCTAGTGCGTGCTTTTTTCCAGTAGTGTCACTCACACAGAGTTCTTGTCTGGCACCAAAAAAAAAAGGTCCCGGATGCTCGTCGATTGGATGCGGTGCGTTTACGGAGCTGGGACCATTCTATCCAAATGCTTCCGGCACTGGACTGCTGAGAAATCCACAGTCATGGAACAAAGGTCCGATTAAATTCTTCCATGATCTCGCTTTTGCTTTCTCCCCGATCGAGAAGATCTCTAAAACGTGGGTTTCTTCCTTTTCTAGTTTCCAATCTCTTGTTCTTGGATTCGCCCGCTGGAGTTGGATGGTCGTATTCCAACACCAGCTCCGACTATGACAACGTTACCGATGAGAAAACTGGTATGATTCAATGATCTTTTCCTTCCTCTCTTCTCCGGACAAATGCTTTTCGTCTCTGGCCTCCTTCTCCATCTTTGTTTTCTTCCTCTTTATCTCCTGTTCTTGGTCTCTTTTCTTTTTCCTTGGCTTGTTTTGGTCGGAACGACGAGAGCGTGCAGTGGTTTTTCATCGTTTCCAGTGTCACTGAGCTTTGCTTTCTGGGAATGCGTGGCTTTACAGCTCAAGATACGCTCCTGTTCTTGCTGGGATGGTTCAGAAAGTTTCCAGAGTTTAGAAGTTCCGACCTCTACATCACTGGCGAGAGCTACGCAGGTCTGATCATACTTTTTTCGTATTTGGCTCCAAATTCCGTATTAACCATCTCCTTCGTGTTTTTTTTTTTTTTGGTTTTTCTCCTCGTCCAGGACACTATGTCCCACAATTGGCTTCCGTCATTCTTGGACACAATGAGCGCAATCGCCAGGAAGAACTCCGGTTGAAAGGCATTGCAGTAAGTGGTGTTCTTGGTTTCCACTTTTCTTGATGGATCTTCTTTGCAAACTTTGTGGTGGTGTAGATCGGAAATCCCTTGCTCAATCTCGGGATAGACACCGCTGCCATGTACGAGTACTTTTGGTCGCACGGGTTGATCTCCGATGATACTTTCGCCGCCGTCAAGGGAGCTTGCAACTTCGAGGACTACGAGCTCGGGGCCGAGAAGCAGCACAACGTTTCCAACCAGTGCGACGTGATCATGGGCAAGTCCGACGACGAGGTGGGCGATTTCATCAATAACTACGACGTGATCCTCGACGTGTGCCTGCCGTCGCTGTTCCTCCAGGAGCTCAGGCTGAAGCAACACGTGAGTAGTAAGCTAGAGAATTCCTGGAGCTTGATGCTGTTCTTTTTCGTGTTTTTCTTTTTTTTCTTCTTTGCGCGTTTGATTGATTGCTCGCTTGCCGTGATCTCCCGGTGATCCGCATCTCTGGCATCTGTGATCTTACTCATTTAATTGCTCGCCGTGTTTTTTGTTGTTTTATTTTTTGTTCTGCCAAGCAGATCACTCAGAAGAGCTATGGAGTTGATGTTTGCATTGATGACGAAAGAGACCTCTATCTCAATGACTACAGAGTACAGCAAGCTCTTCATGCCAACGTTACAGGACTCAACTACAAATGGACAATGTGTGACGGGTAACTACGCTGTTCCTTAAGTTCTCTCGAGTTTTCTCTCGAAAGTTCTCTTGCTCGATCACTAACTTATCAAAACTTTTCTCGAAACCTTTCAGGCCCGTCCAATACTATCTCCAGGATGGTAGCATCGACATTGTTCCCTTGCTCCAAAGCATCGTCAAAACCGGCCTTCGTGTCTGGGTTTTCAGGTAAGAAAGCTTTCTTTCCATTTTTCTTGAACTTCTTTCTTCGTTCGCGTGTGTTCTTCGTGTTCTTCGTTTCATCTCGTGAAAGTCCACCATGTTTTCTACTTTTTTTTTATTTCCTTTCTCAGCTGCTCAGTCACTCGCTTGCGATTCTTGCAGTGGCGATCAGGACTCTGTCGTGCCATTGACTGGAACCCGGACAATAATCAATGGGCTTGGCAAAAGTCTCAATCTTCCAGCTACAGTCCCATACACTGCCTGGTACTTGGGAGGCCAGGTACTTTGTTTCTCTTTTTTATCTTAGCTCTAGGCTTAGTACGAGCTCAAGATGTGAAAAGTTCACTGGCTATGTAGATAGTTTAGACAAAATCATTGGCTAAAACCTCTTCAAATCCAGGTTGCCGGATGGACGCAAGTTTATGGAAATCTCACGTACGCGACGATACGAGGAGCAGCGCATATGGTTCCTTACGCTCAACCCGCGCGAGCGTTGCTACTCTTCCAAACTTTTCTCTCCGGCCAGACGCTTCCCAAGAACAGCTAACACTTTCCAAGATGGGATATCGATGGACACCAAAACCGAGCACACCATTTTTCCCAGCAACATCTCGATACAAACGAAAGCGCGAAAGCAGGGTCTCTGCTCAAAGGAGTGGAAATCCTCCTCTCTTTTCTTTCACTTTCGAAGAATCGAAGCAAACAAAAAGAGGAAAAAAAACCACACACACACACAATACAAGGAAGAAGAAGAAGAAGAGAAAGATACGAGGCAAAACGAGCCGAGTTTGATGCTCTTGTAAGCTCTATAGCAAAGCAAACACAAAGCATGTACTATATAGTTCTTTCAAATCATAGCCAGCGAGTGATCAAACCAAGAAAAAAAAAAGAGAGTACGCGACTTTGCTCTCCGGATCGAAGAGAAGCATCAAAGTACTCTCTAAAAGTTTCTTCGTGATGATTAGAGACCAAGTGAGAGATCACGCATGAGTAGAGAGAGCTTGGATTGTTTGTCTAGTGTTTTAAGTCTTCTACTTCTAGCTAGCCTACAAAGAGTGGGAGTTCCGTGCTGTGTGTTTGGGGGACAGGGTCTACGTTAGCCCTGTGGAAGCTTGACGATATAATCGTGATTGTTGGAACTTTGCTGGAGCTTGCTGTTGGCCACTCTTGGAATTTTCTACGCGCGGAGAGGATCGATCGATCCACGGGAAGAAGAAGAAAGTGATGGACGAAGAAGAGAAAATAATCTCGCGAAATGGATGAGCGGGATCCCCAAGAACACGGAAGTGGGAGTCAACTTGCTCACTGTTAATCTCGTACTGTGTGATAGAAAAAACTGGAACTTTGGTGGGCTTCCACGTGAATGATTTAAAGGATTTTCTATGTTATCAAAAGAACAAAACTATGGTATGAATCTCGAGACAACGCTCTTCATGGGAGGAACTTTACAGCAGCCGTCCACGCGGTAAAGGCTTGTTTTTTACTTTTCTTTCCAATTATCCTCCAATCATGGTGTCACGTCGCTTTGTGCTCTTTCACAGCGAATTTTAGCTGGCCAATGCGGAGGTTCGAATCCCTTTAGCGGCGGGAGGCAAGAACCCTAAATCTCTCCTGTTAGCAGACGAATAAGCCAGCGGCTTGGCGCTAGTCAGGTGATTCTAGGGGGCTCTGGCAGCAATCTATGGAAATCTCGTGTCGGGAGCTTAGATTCTTGCAGCGGGAGCTGGATTTGCATTCTAAGTAGTAGATCTGAGCTGTCGCAAAACCCTAGGGGGAATGGAGACGGCTGTGAGCACCTCGGCGCTTCCTAGATCATCGTCCAAGGCGCGAGAATCGGCATGGAAGACAGAGCGAGGATCTTGGAGAGCCGACCGAGCGCTATCGAGCCTAGTGCATATAGGTAATCATTTGGTTCATCCCTTGCTGTGGATCTCACGGGTAAATGCGGTTGATTGCTAGACTGCCTCTCGTCCAACGCGGCGAATCAAGACGATTTTGAGAAGGACTCGGAGGAAGATCGAAAGGGGAAGAACAAGATCGCGTCTTTCAAGGCTATCATTGCGTCCAAGAAGCTGAGGTCATCGTTCCGGAGGAAGAGACGGAGAAAGAGATCGCTGATCGAGGACGTGTGGGACGCCGAGGAGCAAAAGGCCGTGGATGCTTTTAGACAGGTTTTGCTAGCTGAGAATCTCCTTCCAGACAGGCATGACGATTACCATACGCTGCTGAGGTATGTGCTATACTCGTTTCTTTTTTTCTCTCTCCCTGTTATCCATACAGTCGCTCTTGCTGGCTCTAGATTTTTGAAGGCTCGGAAGTTTGATCATGACAAGGCCAAGAACATGTGGATCGAGATGCTGCAATGGAGGAAAGACAACGACGTAGACACTATTGAAGAGGTATGCTGAAGTTTTGTCCCTCGTTCCGTAAAATGTAGGTCCTTTTTTGCAGTCTTTTGCATTCGAGGAACTAGAAGAGGTGAAGAAGTATTACCCCCATGGTAATCACGGCGTGGACAAAGAAGGAAGGCCTGTTTACATCGAGCGTCTTGGCAAGGTGGAACCGAATAAGCTCATGAACGTCACAACCATCGATAGATATTTGAAGTACCATATATGTGAGTTCGAGAGGACCATCAACAAGAAGTTCCCTGCTTGTTCGATTGCGGCAAAACGGCACATAGATTCTACCACTACGATTCTGGATGTGGCTGGTGTGGTAAGAGATTACATCACTTATAATTACGACATAATGCTCATGTTCTTTTGCAGGGTCTCAAAAACTTCAATAAGACTGCACGAGAGCTGATAATCAGGATGCAAAAAATTGACGGCGACAATTATCCTGAGGTGAATCTTAAACGATTTCTGATTTTTTCTCAATCTTGTACAATTTCTGCACACAGACTCTACACAGAATGTATATCGTGAACGCCGGATCTGGGTTTAGATTGCTGTGGAATACTGTCCGAAGCTTTCTGGATCCTAAAACTACCTCAAAGATCACAGTAACTAATTCTTTCGTTACGCATACGTTTCTTAATTTCTTATACTTTCTTTGCAGGTCTTAGGGAACAAGTTTCAAAGCAGACTCCTCGAGGTTATTGATGCAAAGTATGTATATGTTGCATGTCATGCTAGAGATTTTTTGACTGATTTGGTTTCAACAGCGAGCTGCCAGAATTTCTTGGCGGGACCTGCAATTGTCTCGTGGAAGGTGGCTGCATGTGCTCTGATAGAGGACCGTGGAAAGACCCATCCATTTTGAAGGTACCGTCAATGTTAGTTGTTGTCTTTTGAACTAGGCTGATCCTACTCTCTTCAGGCTGTTATGGATGGAAAAGCGAAGTTTGCAAGACAAATTGTGACTATAGATTCCGGTGGAACAGAAATTAAGGTATAACTATATCTTTCTCCGTTTTGGAGGCCGATTTTGATTGATTATGATCCAGGTCCGAGAGCTGGATGTTTCAACTGCAGAATCTGGCTCGGACGTGGATGACTTCTCTGTCAGAACGAGACCAAGTTTCGTGAGGCTGAACTCGGTGTCTGAAGAGGTGAGGTAGCTAATGTTCTTCACGCGATACTGACGTGCTCTTACAGGTCTATGGCGGTGCTAGACTTTTGGACAACCCGGACTTGGTCCTTGGTAATGAGATGGTACCAATGGTCGATAAGGCTGTTGACAACATTGCTAGCGTCTACGTGAAGAAAACGGACTCGAACGGCTACAGCGCCAGCATTCATGCAAGAGGTTTAAGTTTGAAGTTTGCAACTTTTTGGCAATACTGATACTGGCTTCAGGCAATGCAGATATTTCCAAGCTCCACCCGGGTGCTTTTGCGAATTACCTTGCAGCAATTTTGGCATTTTTCATGAGTGTTGTGATCATTGCTCGAGAAATTTGCAAAAGAAAACAGGAGATGCTTACTGGCGGCGTTGGTTCAAGCTCGCGTGTCGTCCATAATTTGCAACCACCTGCTGTAGTGGAGCAAATGGTCTCTAGTGGGATCAAGGACCGTGTAGAGAAGCTTGAAGGGCTTGTGAGGGAGCTACTTGAGCAAAACGAGAAGCTGAAGAGAATCATCTCTGTTGAAGCAGCTGAACGGATCAAGGCGCTCGAGGATGAACTGGCTGAGACAAAGGAGGTACTGATTTTTTAAAAATGATGATTAGCTTATGATTGTATGTATTTCCAGAGCCTTCGCAGCATGCAAATCAAGCAAGAGGAGCTGCATACTAGTTTTGAACAATTGAAGGAACGAAGTTTGCAGGTATTGCATATTACTTTTTTTGTTTCGTACTGACGTTTTTTCTTGTTTAGCGGACGGGGTGGTGTTGGTAAAACCTAAGCTGACTTGTATAGCGTGAAATAAGACTGCACGATATGTAGAGGAGTGATGTTTGATGCAATAAACATCTGTTTGGGTGATCGGGACCGTTCTTCAGGTAGTTTTCTTGTTAGGTATTGGATTTTTCCGGTATGACAGAAAGTTTGTGGGATGATGTTAAGAGCTTGAAGCACAGCAAGACGTTGAGTACCTCTATTGAAGATGACAAATACCGGCGTCAGGTGGATGCTGCTAAGAAACGTGCTGCAGCTCAAAATGTCGATTATCCTACGTTCGCAGCCATGGTAAGAAAACGCATTAAATTTTTCTATACTTATGTCTTCTTTGTGCAGGTCTCTGCTGCTCACTTACAACCAGTTGATCGAAAGAGGCTGGCGGAACCCAGAGCGGATACTAAAAGAACTGCTCCAGCTTGGTCGTTCAGTTCTTCTGGAAGTTTGCTGAAGGCCGACGACGTTAGATCTCAAGCAGGCACGGAAGCTCCCATCTTGTCGAAGCGCGATGTCCTCGAGTCTCTGGAAAAGCTGAAAAGTTTTGTGCGAGGCACGGGTAATGCAGATGTACCACCCACTGCCGCCAGAACCGTGGGGCCTATGACGCAAGATGCCTTTCGAAAAAGCTGGAGAAGTCTATCCACGGAACCTCCAGACAAGAGGCTAGAGTTCCTGGCAAACGTTGGACCCTTTCCAAGGATTTTCAGAGTGGAGGTTCCTCCAGATATCCTTACCGGGGTTTTGGGAACTTTGCTAGATGCATTGGGTGAGACACAGGGGCCGGGTGGTGTGTCCGCTGTGGTTAAGATTCTGGAGTCGATTTCCAAGTGCTCGAGGTTCGCCATCACAATGAAGTTGATGGGACAGAGGAACAGGGCAGTAGTTGATCGGCTCTTCGACATTCTATCATACGACAGTGAACTCGACGAGCTCCGATCAAAGTTTACAGTGTGAATCTTTCTCTCGTCGGGGAGCATCAGGGAACCGAACGGAACAGGACGCGTTCTCGTCGTTATGAAGGAAAGCTCCACGTAAGTGATCATCGATGGCGTCACTGTGGTGGTGAGGTTCTTCTGCAGCACGGGCCCGTGGTCGTGCAAGTGGCGCAGGTTTGAGATGTCTTTTCCTTTATTACTCCATGCAATTTGGACAATGATTTTGTAATAGGTACTGGCTACGCATACAACGTGGAAAAGTTCTCGGGCTCTTCAACAAGCATAGGTCCTTTCTGCTACTACAACCAAGGAACTCTGGACTTTGACCGGGGCAGGATACTTGGACTACCAGAGACCACCAACTTGGCTTGGCAACGAAGGAACAGACAAAGGAAGGATTTTGCTCTTTGGATTTCGTGGGAGGAGGACGCACAAGTTCTAAGGCTGTTTACTACTACGCGACAAGGACTATGGGAAGAACGTAGACAAGAGCAGGGAATACTGGAGTCGCGAAGCCAGCCGATGAGGATGGTAATGCAGAGACTGGAATCGCGACAGGGTTTTCTCTACGGGAGCCGCCGGAGAATCCTTGGGCAGTGGCAGTGGAAGGCTCGGCAGCCGATGGAGCATGGTCTTGATAAGAACCGTGGCTCAAAGGCTGGACGCGAATGGAGAACTTTTGTCCCAAGTTGCAGTGGCTGGGAACTCCAGAGATGAACCAGTACCAGCCGTCTCTCAGCAGGTAGACCACCGTATCTCCGTCGTCATACGTTGCCAGGGGTTTGGAATTGGAGCAGGAGACGTAGTCTGCGAGGCTCACTTGCAACACGCTCTCGGTGCCTTGATCATAGCGGAAGTCTGCCAGCAGCCAGCCATCCATGAGAGAAGAGAAAGAGGAGCTATTGGGGAAAGCAGCAGTCGCAAACAGGATTGAAAGCCAGTGCTTCGACAACGAAGAGGAACTTAAGCCAGTGGATTCTAGCAGGAATCTTTGCGAGCATTTCCGCGAGAAAGAGAAGAAGTGTGCCTTCGACTTGGTGGGATTGACTTCGAGAACTACGGATAGAGGGCAGGGGATTCTAGCAGCAAACTTGGCGAGCATTTCTCCGAGAAGCACTGGATAGAGAACTTACGCAGCGTGTCTTCGACTTGGAAGCTGTATTGCGAGGCCCAGTCCGTGTAGTTGATCTTGGCGAGAGAGGGCAGCTTCCATCCGGCCTTGTCGCCCACATTGTGCTGGATACCCGCCGAGACAATCGCCGCGAACACCGCAAGAACAGTGATCGAAGCGAGCAAACTTCCGGTTGAAGCCACGAAGAACATTTGCTTTGCTATGCTTTGCTATGCTTTGCTTTGCGCTGCTACTAAAAACAAAAAAGACGAATCTTTTAAATACCAGCAAAAATTCCCTAGAATATCCTCTCGCCACGTGTCAGCTTCTCACTGGATGTCCACGCTGTGCTTGATCTTGGCGAGCTCCATCTGCGCTTGCATGAGCAGCTGCATTCGATGGAGCTCCAGATCTTTGGTGAATTGCATCCGGATCTTCTCCAGATCCACCAGCTGCTGCCGCTTGCACTCCTCCATGCGCTCGAAGATCTCGCCCAGCTTGGCGATGGCACCGGCGAGCGGCGACGAGGAAGACGAGGACGAAGATGGCGATCCCATCTTCCTCTTCTTCTTCTTCTTCGCGGCATTGCCACCTCCCCGCTTCTTCGTCTTGAAGTTTAAGACCCACAGTAGATCTTCCTGTTCTTCGTGATCTTGGAGTTCTTCGTCACGATCATCGTCATTTCCTTCTTCTTCCTCCTCTTCTTCGCTGCTGCTGGGATGATAGTGCTGCCGCTTGGACGCCCTGGGCTTGGATTCCTTGCCGGAGTTCTTGACGATGTTCCCAGCATCCGCCCCGATCGGGAGGGACGAGCGAGGAGTGGTGGTGGTGGCGGTGGAGTTCTTGGCGTTGCTGGCCATCCCGAGAAGCCTGTCAAGGATTCGATAGAACGGCCACTTGCTGGGCGATCCCAGCGAGCTCTGCTTCTGCCGCTCCTGCTTGAATTTCTTCTTGAGCGTGTCCACGCGATTCTTGCACTGGACGTCGGTCTTGGGGCTGTGGCTCCGGATCGTCACCGCCGCCGCCAGCTCCGCCCAGTGATCCAGCCGCAAGTGCCACTTGTTGAGCGCCACGCACTTGTCCCCCCACGCCTGGAGCAGCGCCAGCGTCGCGCCATCGCCCCAATCGTCCCGCCCCAAACCCTGGCTGCTGCCCCTCACCTGGATCGGCGACTGCTGGAGGAGCTCCGGGTTCGCGCAAGCGATCTGGCCAAACAAATCTTCCTCCTCTTCATCCTCCTCCTCTCCTCCTCCTCCTTCCGCGGCTACATTTGGGGCTGGAGTGGAAATCTGCGCTGCCGCTTCTTCCTCTTCCTCTAGATTCTCCTCTTCCGGATTCTCCTCCTCTTCCTCCTCCTCCTCCTCGTCTTGATCGACAGTGTGAATGCCCTGCTGGAGCTGCCGTAGGAGCACCTGATGCGATCCACTCCTGCTGTTGATCACCATCGCATCAAGAAACCATAGCCATCCGGAAGAACCCTAGATCCACCGGTATATTCTGGCAGTGCAAATCCAAAATATTCCGCCTAACAGAATATGCCGCCGGTGGGGCATATACCGACAGCGATAGCCGGGGGTAGCATATTCCGCCCGTGCGCGAGCATATGCTCAGACGGATTCCAGTAGACGGCGGATATGGTGAGCAGCAGCAAAGCTCTCCAGCGGAGGAGTGCTCGAGAATGGCGCCACCGACCTCGTCTTCGCCGCGCAAGCTCGAGATCGTGAACCCGGTGCCGGCGGACATCGACATTGCGCAGTCGGTCGATCCGCTGCCCATTGCCTCCATCGCGCAGGACTTAGGTTTGTCGCCCCACGAGTTCCAGCTCTACGGCCCCTCCAAGGCCAAGGCAAGCCCCTCTCTCCCTCTCTCAATCACTCCCTCGCCACGGCTCTACATTCGATCGATCGATCGATCCAGCGCGCGGTTTTGGTGATTTCTTTTGCTTTCTTTGTGCTCTCGCCAGGTGCTCTTGCCCGTCCGGGATCGCCTCAAGAACCATCCCGATGGATTCTACGTCGTGGTGGCCGGGATTACGCCGACGCCGCTGGGAGAGGGCAAATCGACCACCACTGTTGGGCTCGGGCAAGCCATGGGGGCTCATCTCGGAAAGAAGGTGAGCTCGTTCCTCCTTTACTGTAGGATCTAGAGTGGTGATCTTCGCGTCTAGAGTCCTCCTTTGGCTTACTTTCTATCGCAAACACTGTTTGCGATATTTCGTCGTGAATTTCCTCTGCATTTACATGGATTCCATCGTGCTGGAATGCGTTGTTTATTGTTTTTGATATCATCCTGCTCTAAATTCTTTCTTTGTCAAAGCTCTCTGATTGTCAAAGTTCTCTGGCTAGAACTGATGTAACTTCTCGAGGTTCTCTGGCTCGAACTGATATATCCTCTCGAAGTTCTCTGGCTAGAACTTGGCTCTTAAAGCTCGCAAAGCTCCAGTCAGTCGTAGTAAAGTTCACGGTTGCTCGCTGAGTATACTTGGTTCTATCCAGGTTGTGGCATGCCTACGCCAACCAAGCCAAGGCCCGACGTTTGGGATCAAAGGTGGAGCTGCCGGAGGAGGATACAGTCAAGTGATTCCGATGGAGGAGTTTAATCTCCATCTCACTGGCGACATACACGCGATCACCGCAGCCAACAATCTACTTTCGGCCGCCATCGACGCTCGGATGTTCCACGAGAACACCCAGTCGGACAAGGCTCTGTTCAACAGGCTGTGTCCCGCGGACAAGGAAGGGAAGAGAAGCTTTGCGAAGGTGATGTACAGTCGCTTGAAGAAGCTCGGCATCGAGAAGACGGATCCAAACCAGCTCACGGCAGAAGAGACGAAGAAGTTCGCGAGACTGGACATTGATCCCGCCACTATCACCTGGAAGAGAGTGATGGACGTGAACGACAGGTTTCTCAGGAAGATCACGGTTGGACAGGGGCCGGAGGAGAAGGGGATGACCAGAGAGACTGGCTTCGACATCTCCGTGGCCAGTGAGATCATGGCGGTCCTCGCATTGACAACTTCGCTGGCGGACATGCGTTCCAGACTGGGAAAGATGGTGATCGGATCGAGCAAAGCCGGCGATCCCGTCACGGCTGACGATCTGGGAGTCGGAGGGGCATTGACAGTTCTCATGAAGGACGCGATCCATCCAACTCTGATGCAAACGCTGGAGGGAACTCCAGTCTTCGTTCACGCCGGACCGTTTGCCAACATTGCTCACGGGAACTCATCCATCGTCGCCGACCAGATTGCTCTCAAGCTCGTTGGTCCGGAAGGCTTTGTGATAACTGAGGCAGGCTTTGGAGCTGATATCGGGTGTGAGAAGTTCATGGATATCAAGTGTAGATACAGCGGGCTGAGACCTCAGTGCGCGGTCATTGTGGCGACTGTCCGAGCTCTCAAGATGCATGGTGGAGGTCCAGCTGTTGTTGCTGGCAAGCCTCTTGATGCGGCCTACAAAAGTGAGAACTTGGAGCTGGTTCGAGCGGGGTGCTCCAATCTGGTGAAGCACATCGAGAACACGAGATCTTACGGTGTCAACGTGGTGGTCGGGATCAACGTGTTCGCCACTGACACCGAAGCCGAGCTTGCCGCGGTGAAGTCGATCGCTTTGGACGCGGGTGCCTTCGACGCGGTTCTGTGCACGCACTACGCGAGTGGTGGCGAGGGAGCTGTAAGTCTGGTTTCAGTTGTTTCCATGGTTTAAGCTTTGCTTGGTTGGTTTTTTCGTTTTCTACCAGGTGGAGCTCGGGTATGCTGTGCAAAGAGCCTGCGAACGACACAGCGCGCCTCTAAAGTTCCTGTACCCGCTGGAGGTGAGCATCAAGGAGAAGATCGAGGCGATTGCGAAGTTCTACGGTGCCGACAATGTGGAGTACGAGTCAGAAGTAAGCTCTCCATTTGCTTCTCGATTTTCTTCTCATTTGCTCGTCTCGATCGTCGCTCACAGGCAGAAGCAAAGATCGAGCTCTACACGCGACAAGGCTTCTCGCAACTTCCCATTTGCATGGCGAAGACGCAGTACTCGTTCTCGCACGATCCATCGCTCAAGGGAGTTCCAAAGGGATTCACGCTGCCCATCCGAGACGTGCGCGCGAGCGTGGGTGCCGGTTTTATATACCCGCTGGTTGGGGCCATGAGCACCATGCCTGGCTTGCCGACCAGGCCGTGCTTCTACGACATTGATTTGGACATTGAAAGTGGGAAGGTTTTGGGATTGTCGTGACAGGAAGACTGTGAAAATGGAAAACCAAGCAAAAAACTAATAACATGAGAAAAAAGAACTTTGAAGAATGGCCAATTCTGTTTAAATACCATTAACTATGTTTTAATCTCTAAATGATTTAGCACCAAAGGAGTAAAACATGTCTTATATTCAAAAAAATTCAAAGAAATTAATAACATGAGAAAAAAGAACATTGAAGAACTGTTTAAATATTGCTCTTTTTAATGAACTATTAACTGTGTTTTATTCTCTAACAAAACATGTCGGCAATTACATCATCTAAATCATATGAAAATTCGAATCCTATATTCAAAAAAGTTCAAGTGGTTATTGATTTGACCATCAAAGCTGAGATGCAATTCTTGCGCACTCACCACTGCAAATCTTGTCTTGGCACAAATCTCCTTAACTACCTGTGTACACCTGCGTTATGCCACTCAACAACACCATGTAGAGCTTTCTCATACTGTCCATGAGATGGAGACTGAGATCCTTGTACGTGATCGTGTTGCTTGCGACATCAAACTCAAGAATCTTTGAATCCATACAAACCAACTTGCTTTGTATGGCGCTCTGGACAAGTCTCAGTGTGTTGGCTCGGCCCCATTTCGCCTAGGCCGCGAGCGAAGGTGTAGACGTTGCCACACTCGAGGATGGAAGCCGGCAAAAGATTTGTGCCACCAGGCGGTTTAGCTTAAATCACCCCTAAACCTGTAATTAATACCATCTCCCTAATTGTCAGGTAAAGGTAAGGTAAGTAAATATCTGTTTTTAAATTTTGGTGATACTGCTTTCTAGGATCATCATTTTCTCAGAATCTTCTTTTTCTCAGAATACTTTTTCTCAGAAGGCTTTGCTTGGTTGTTTCTCGGGTATGCTGTAAAACTCTTTGGCTTCTTTTTCTCATCGTCCAAAAGACTCGTTGGCTCGAGCTTTGCTTTCCGGCACATTTGCGCTGCCGTGTGCTTCTCTGAAGGTGTTTAGTCGAGAAGCCCAGCCGCTTGAAAGACATGAGGCTTGGTTGGATCCTCAAGGAACACTTGATCCCTGGAATCCAGTGACGAGCTCACGTTTCCAGGCTCGAAACACAAACATCCGCTCCTGGGCGACGACCGACAACCACCCTCGCAAACTTTCCTCCAGTTGATGGCATCAGCCAAAAACCCGTCCGAGTTCCCGGTGAAGAAAACAATGAGCTGCTTTGCCACCACCGGGTACTGATCGTCTTCCTCTTACCCAAGCAAACTCGCACAAAGTCTCGAAAACGCTCCAGCATGGATGGCTGGAGCAGCCGCTCTCTGACGATCGCCAAGATTAGACACCGCCCTGGCAGCTTTCTCAAGCAAGCTTGGAACGCCATCGTCATCCTTGGGAGCCCAAACTTTCCATCCCAGCACCTCGTCCTGCAGCTTCCACGGGGGAAAGCTTGTAGAACTGCCCAGCTCTCACAACCATCCGAGTCCACGCACGTCTGTGTTCGTGGTGCCCTTGCGCTGCGATGGGAATGTCCAGCGTCCGGTCCAGTTCGTAATTTCTCCTTTATGAGCATTCTACATGCAAGAAATAAGGATAAATGATATATATTATAAATTTATTATCATATTTATTTTATACCTAGTACCAAAAGATATGAGTCAATATATGGTTAAAAACATGTAATTTCTTTAATTTGTTAACTATAGAAAAAAACAATTGCTATGTGTTGCATGTAGCAACGTTTGGTTTGTTTAATAGTAGTGTTATTCTTACTTATCAATCCAATTGATCAAATAAAATTTATAATTATAAGCATGTTTAAACACAAGATCAATCTTATTGCATATCAACCATTAGATTATAGAATAAGAAAGAATATACTAGAAAGGGTTTACAAAAGTTTATAAATTATAAACATGTTTATAAATTATAAATACAATATTAATCTAAATGAATAACAACTGTTAGATTGTAGACTATCCTAGAATATTCAAGAATATTCTAGGTATATCCACTACTATCCTAGTCTCCCTACATGTTTGCTTAAGCAAACCAAAAAATATTTTTCTGAAAATGTATTTAACCCAAATGAGGCTTTGCACTAAATTTTACCCTTAGTAAAGAATCTTATTTAGACTAATATGATTATTTACAACACTAGTTCAAATGTGATGATTTATACAACCATCACTATCCAAACATTTCAGTTTATTATGGGTAAATAATAATTATTTTTTACTGAATACGTATCAATAATGGTTTTAAAAAAATAACTAAGAATTATGTTAAGTAGATGCAAATATTGGGAAAAAATTACTTAATGCTTCAATATTGTTTTTGAAAGAGGGTCTAAAAGGAACAAATGGGCTTAGTGATGGAATAAGAATGAGCAACAACAATATTAGAGTAAAGATATATAGTACTAAAGAAACTAAAGATTTCAATAATAGAGTGTAGTATGGATAAATCAAAAGATATATGTGTCAAAATAGGTTAAAAAGACATTTTAAATAATAGTAAGTCTAGGCACTATGCTTAAGCTTTGATCCTATTGTAGACAGAAACTATATACTTTTCATTCCTAGTAATATGTATCTAAACCTGAACTTTGATAGCAATAACTTTCCTTAAATCCCTATATCTTATTATACTTTTTTGGACTTCTAAACTATCAAACTTTTATAAACACTATTCTCCCAATCCTTCCAAATTATTTGAACTTATGGCTCCACCAACACTAGTTATCTATCAGTTCTACATCCAATTTTACTACCATTTGACATCTTAAGAAGCTTGCACTGTGTGAGATGATTGGATGCATAAACCACATAAATAACTTCTTGATTAAACATAGTTTATAGCTGCTCATCATACTCAAAACTTCCTAGAAAATTATATTTGATTTGTACATTTCTTTGAAGAGAAGCTTTAACTCCTGCAAAAATACTTAAACAATGCACCTCTCCCTATAACTACTTTCTATTGAAACATATCAAACTATGTTTGCCTTATTACTTACATTTGAGCTTGAATTTAGTATTCTCATGGTTAAAGCCCTATTTTTATGTTTACTTTGTGCATAGTTGAAACTAGCCTAATGCAAGAACAATATTAGATTTCAACAATCCCCTTAAAAACTTTTTGGATGTGCAAAATAATTGAAGCCACAATCTAGACATACCATATAATGTAAATCATTCTCATCCATATATATGCTTTCATGTGGTTTTGACAGCATGTAATGTTTTGAAGACAGCTTGGGCATTATAGTGGCAATTTGAAGCTTTGGCTTGGATAAAAAATTCTTGATATTGTTCCCATATAGTTAACTTTTAAATTTCTTCAAGCGATGAAACTTCACCTCTTTAATGCCTCAAATCTTCCCAGTATATGCTTCCAACTCTTACTTAGATTTTAAGCATGTAATCAACTTGCACCTTGTCTCCAATGCCACTATAGGAAAAACATATATAAAACATATGGTTAAACATTTTTATGAATCTATTAATGATGTTCTTGATCCTTACCCCCAATAGCAATGATAATCAATATCTTATAAATATGTTTCTGGTGTCTTCACACTATTATAGAAGCAAACATAAAAAGGATAGACTGTAAGTAAGCCGAGTCCTTGTAAGAGCTTGTTTAAAGGTTTAAATGTAAGTGATATTTCTAAATTTCTCACTTGACTGGTCCACTATAACACTAAAACCCCTACCATGGATTCGAAAGCTTGAAAAATCCCTATTTGTGTTGCCTCAAAGACATGTCCTTGATCAAAGAGTGAATATACCTTTAGTAGTGATCATAAAACTCTATCTTCCCATATTGATGCATCCATTAGGAATGAATGATTAATATCTTCTACAGACACAATCTCCTCATAGATTTCTTCTTTAGCTAACTCATTTTAACCAATTCTAACTCTTGCTACTACAAGATCAATGTTGTTGCAACTACCCAGTTAATATATACACAAAAAACAATATCAAGCTCCTCTCTCTCAATGACAATCATGGTTTTGAAATGTGTATAATATCCAGACTTGCTGAAGAAATGTGTATGCAAAGGGCCAAGTTAAACTTTTAGAGTTGCAACTCAAACAAGAGGAAATAGAGGAGGGATTTTGGGAAGATCCAATGGCTTTCAGATCCACACACTCTAGCTAGTTTAATAGGGGCAATTTCCTTGGGCCTTAGGTAGGAATCCATAGCATTCTAGGATGTGCTAGAGGATTAGCATCTATCTGTCTTCAGCTTCATTAATATTTGGCTCATTTGAGGGGATTACTAGAGACTTAAGGGATACAAAGTAGACTAGCACTCAGGTTTTTATAGACAAAATATGTGGCATTAAAGGCCCTTTCTTACCATCCCACTTGGAAATATTTATAGACATAGGAAAAAGCCATCCTTTGTTCATCTTAGTGGACCGAGCTCCAACAATTCATTTCTACTCATAACTTATTCAAGGGAGAATTCCAGTCTACCAAATTTTATGTTTACCACTCAAACAACAAACATGGTATTGTACTTTTTGGTTTTGGGGGTTCCACAAATACCTTTTTCAATGTTTTTGTGGCATCCCTCTTGGTCACTGGTGGTGTTCCACTAGTGGTTCCTCCTAAATATTTGGGTTGTTTGCTAGGGTGGAGCCTAAAGTCAGATCATTAGTTATATAGAAGGTATATAAAGGAAAATGACA
>NW_003314262.1:2225186-2225871 GCF_000143415.4 Selaginella moellendorffii | reverse complement strand
TATATATATATATATATATATATATATATATATATATATATATATATATATATATATATATAAAGTGATCCAATCATGGGAAGATTTCAACATTTTTCCTGCAGAGGAGTTTGTGTTGACAATGGTGGTGGATCTCCTTTTAACAAGCTTTGCACACTTTGCTATGTGCAACAGTTTTATTCACTATAAGAATTTAATGACGCATGGCTCAAATTGAAGTTTGATGTTCACAAAGTGCCAAAGGACACTCTCATACAGTATTATATTTTTTTGTTGCCTACTAGCATAGGGTTGGACATTGCTATCATGCCATACAACTTGCCTTGAACATAGATATCAATTTTTAATATGTGGAGACTCAATTAGCTTTATGGAATAATCTGTTATGTCAGAGTCATGTCAATGGAACAATAGACCACCAATAGCAGCTGCTCAAAGAACTCCTTTATGCCCATTTCTTTTATGCTTCCTACATTGATAGAATGAATAAGGAAAGTAAGGAAATGTGGATGTTTCTAGTTCCAAGAACATTTGGGAAGTGTGTCTGTTAAGGCATTAGGATTACCAATCAAAGGAAAAGTGGCTCTAATTCACTTGCAAGAACAAGGAAGGTATATTATTTCTATATTCTATCGAGTAGTTGGATACTCAATGGAGCATCTTCGTTTGGAGGCTAAAACACCAC
>NW_003314262.1:2220387-2224628 GCF_000143415.4 Selaginella moellendorffii | reverse complement strand
GGAATTGCAAAATAGAAGTTTAATGTGGTTTGCAAGTGGGAGGATACCAAATAAAGGGGATTTTCCATGTCCTTGACATAGGAGCTATAGACATCATTCTTGATGTTAACATCTTTGAAATATTGGAAAATATCATAGTTAACTTTGACAACTAGTGGAATTCTTTTTTTTGGCTAGGTTATTAGCACATGAATAAGCATTAGGTTTTCTCTTGATAGTATGCTCTATATGTGATGGCTGGATTAGTTGAAGATGACATGATGGGATGGTTGAGGCTTATATAAATATTACTACCAATGAAATGAGATTATGGAAAAAATAGTGAAGTTAACAAGTGGGTTGACTTAGCAACTCAATGTTCACACTTAGTAGCTTGGGGTGGAGAATTTATAGTTTATCACCACTTATTGGGATTTCATAAAGGGGACAATGTGTGATTTGAACTGCCAATCTAGCATTTGAAAATTTCAATTAGCACAATTTTTAGTGCTAATTGGGACTTTCAAATGCCAAATTGGCTGTTCAAATTACACACTAGAAGGGGAGATCTTATCCAACTTCTAAAGAATAAACTTTCCATGGAAAGGAGCCTCAAGAAGAATGCAATGGGCAATCATGGACCCAAGGAGAGAAAAGTAGGTGAGGACTTGAAGACAATAGTAAAAATGAAAGTGGGAAGAAGTAGTGAAAAAAATAGTTGTGTCATCAGCACACTTGGATAAATAGAAAGTTTTTGCTACAGTGAATGACTATAATGAATGACTGTAAACAAAATGCTTTCCACAAGACCTTTTACCACTAAAGCTTTTATTGTGGGTTTGATGCTAATCATTCCATGGAACATTTAGACTAAGTTTTGCCAACATCATATCCATAATTTTCAAAGTTTTTGGCAAAAGTATTAGAGGTGGTCTTACAATACATAGTATAGCTCATCATCAAGTTATTAATAAGGTGATCTAGTGTTAGTGAAGTTTCTTCACCTTCTATTGCCTTGGTGGATTGGACTATATTGAGTAAAGGATTAACTTGATTTATATTTTTTATCAATTGGTGGATGGACAATATATTTTTTAACATATGGTGTATGTCTCTAAGATTTAGCCATTCCATCAAATAATACTTGAGGGGGGATTAGTGTGAGGTCACTATGTATAGTATATGTATATATCATATAGATACAGATAAAATTAGCTTGGCTAATTTGGGTTAACTCATCAATGCAATCTGAACCACCACATGTTTGTATAAGTATGAGACTTTAGTAATCTAAAGATAGGTTACTCAACTAGATTATCATATCCAGTTAGAGCATGATTTCCTAATTAGATTTTATAATTTTAAATGGTTATGGAAAGATAAATCTGAAATATAAATTAGAAATTAAAATTTTTTATAATTATTTTAAAATATAATATTTAACTAAATATAAATATTTAAATTAATTTATAATATTTAACCATAGATTATATTTCAGATTTTATATTAAAATATAAAATAATAAAATATAATATGTCTTTATAAATAATATAAAATAAATTTATATGTATTTACTTCTCTAATAGTTTTCTTAATACAAGAATTAAAAAAATTATTATTGAATTTGTTTATAGATAATTTAATATATAAATAAAATAAGATAAATTTCTTATTAAACATAGAATAAATATTTTAATTATTTTTAATTTAAATTTCAGAAAATTAATTACATTTTAAAAATTATACTATGTTTATCACATTTTTATTATAATAAATTTTAATGTAAAACTTATATTTTTAAATTAATGTATTTATTATAGTTTTTATTACTAAAATATTTTAGAAAATAAACTAACTAGCAAGATGTATATGAATTCCAAACATTTGATTTTTCTGGTTTAGTGCTAAATGTCTTTTGGTTTGAAAAATATAAAGCTAAATTACAACTATTTTGTAATACTAAATATGCGTTTTCATAACAATTTTGATATTTACAGTAAGTATTTGAAGCCCAAATAGCTATTATATTATAAGAATACAAAACTAAATTTCCATCTTCTTGTAATCTTAATACACATCCAGTGCCTTTATTTGTTGTTTTTGTAGACCATAAGCTTTTATTATATGTATATAACACTAAATTGCAATCATAACTTAAATATAAATATGCTTTATGATTTAAAGACATTAAAAAATGTGTTGAGAGTAGATATTGATGTGGCATATTAGTATACCCACTCATTAAGATACTTGAAAATGTGTTGCATTCATAATTTAAATTTTCAAGGACAATATTTTGTTGTCAATGAGAAATATAATTTCTAACAAAATAATAGATTATAAAATGGTCAGTCTTTATTATTAAAAATGAAGCTGCAAAGTTTACAATTTCAATACTAGAACGATGCATAATATAATTTAATGAATCTCTAATGATAGATCCTTCATCAACACCACCTCCATTTTCTACACTACAAAGTTCTGTAATTGTTTCTAAAATAAAAATACCATATCCAATATAAGTAGTACCTCTATCTGGATTTGTAATTAATAAAGGTCCATGTAAACTTTGACCATGTGGAAGTGCATCATTTGGTATAGAATTGATTGCATTTTGAATAACATTGATTAGAGTATGTGTTAATTCTTCACTAAGAACATCATAATCACCAACTTCATAACAAATACTTTGTGTTATAATTACCATTAATATTAATATTAATAAATTCAGAATATACAATATCAAATATTTTCTCACTATATTGAATTCTTCTAGAGATCTGTAGTTTTATAACTGCTAAACTTAATGAATAGTAAAATTTGAAAACTCATTGAGGAAGTTTTTTGTTAAAAAATAATAATCAAGTAGTGATTAATCTATAACCAAAACTTTAACTTCTAAGATACTAGAATTTTAAATTTTATTATCTTATTTTAATAATATTTAAATTATTATTTATAAGTGTTTTGTATGTGGAAATGAAATATAAAAATATGCATATCAATAAGCCGAAAAACCCTTAACTTATATATGGAAGTGAGTGGTCCAAATTAAAACCAATCTAATGGATATCAAAATCCTACTATGCTAATATTAGTATAAAGCATTATTGCTTGTAACGCACCTTATCTCTCTCCCTTTAAACCAACTAAAAAAGGGGCAATTGCTCGATGAGAGAGCATTTAGTGGCTATTTTATTTTTATTTATCCCCCAAGGTTCCCAAGATCTATAGTGACAGTATATTTAAATCTCATCCCATAATCACATGCACTACATTGTTGTACACTTGGACTTTACATCATCCCCTCATCTTAGAAGGATGGAAGGCAATTAAAGTTCTCTAGTTAACAAGTAGAATTTAGAGAAATATTAAGAGGAGACACAAATAGATGTATAGATGGTGCCAATTGTTCCTAACCCCTTTATATAAAGTGCTTTAGTTGCTACACATGGATAATTTTTAGATGATCAGTTTATTGAACATTATACCAAACTTTATAAACTTGTGGTCCAACTTGCCACAACACTTAATATGATTCTTTCCATTGAGCAAAGAACCCTTAAATAAACCACGATATAAGATTAGAAAAATAGATTAACACCAAATCATCCACTTCATACTTTGTAGGTGGATTATGATAGGAGTTATAATGCCATTATTGTCTCACTTATATATGGCCTAATGTGAAACACAAATCCTTAAGCCCTAAAGTGGAGCCAAAAGTGTGCCTCATGGTAGTGGTCAATGCAAAAGTCCAATGAGTGTAACACATTTGAACCAAAACCTTCGACCCAAAAAGTTGAGAGTGGGAGTGGAAGAGAGGTGCGTATATTCTGTGACCGTTTGAGCATATTCTGTGAGAAGAATATGCTTGTTTTAAAAGTGCTTGAGGAATGAGTACGAAGCGATTGATGAATGAGTCTCTAGAAAGGGATAAAAGAAGTATTGACACATGGCAAGTGTCATGACCGAGTCTAAGATGGAGTCCAAGAAGAAGTCCAAAATGGAGTCTAAGATGGAGTCTGAGAAGGACTCTTAGATAGAGTCTAAGGAGTTCGAGATGGAGTCCGAGATGGAGATTGAGACAAGATTGAGGCCAAGACTGGATGCTACAAAGTGTTCTAAAAGTATAATAGGGAGTGTGTGGGGGTTAGACTCCATTGGAACCAATTTAGCTAGAAAATGCCAATGTGATCTAAAAAAGGCTATATTTATATAGTAGGTGATGATATACTTATTGAGGAGTCCAAGGATAGAAT
>NW_003314262.1:2112047-2220287 GCF_000143415.4 Selaginella moellendorffii | reverse complement strand
ATTCAGTGTGTGTGGCAGTACTTATTTAGATACTTGGTATGGCTCATTGGAACTTTACTCTAGTCACCTGGCTAGGGCACCAAGAGGCATAAGGTGGGGGGAATACTTAAAAGGCTTGTATATGGCTACAGTGTTTTGAAATATGTCTCAAAGTCCTAAACTGTGAAAAGGAAAAAAAGCAATCCTCTTGTGTGGTGACCAAGGATATGGTCACGTGGTGAGGAAGTCCCAAATGTGAATGAGAGGCATTTGGGCCCTAACTCAATGGTAATGTTGGCAAGTACTACTGTGAATAGAAAGGAACTTGGTGAGGACCAAGAAAGGGATATTGGGGAAGGGTGTTCCCCATGTCTTTAGTTATCATAATGATGCTAACTTATGGTCATGGGATGACCACTTGTGGATGGATTGCTCAGTCTTTGAGAGATGGGACTATGGTATAAGTGGTCTTGGACTATCAATGAGATAAAGGTGAATAGACACGACTTTAGCATAATAGGTTGATATGTTAGTGGTACCTTTGGGTGTCTATTGTGGGTCAAATAGTCAAAGGCAATAATGACATATTCATTGGCAACAATTGACCTTGGAAAAAGCCCCATCAGATCAAACACCATTAACTCAAATGAATAGGAAACTGTAATTGAATTCATTGCCCTTCTATAGCACAAGGGGGAGTATTACGAACTTGGCACAAAACATAATTATGTATATACCGAATAACATTATGTCGTATCTCTGACCAATAAAAAAACTTGTATAACTTCACAAATCACATATTGATGTCTTATATATCCACTTAGAATAGGAAAGTCATGATAAGTATAGAGAAAGTATGGAATAAATATTGAAGGTACCACCAATTGTAAATTATTAACAAGATTACTCCCCACAAAATAAAAAAGATTATTATAAAGATGATATTAAGATTATAAATGCCAAAATGGCAAATCATCAATAAGTGATACAAAATTTTAACAAGTTCCTTTTTCACCTTTTTCTAGCTCAAAAATATGTCAGTACTCACAAAAGCAACCTCAAGTGTGGAAATATAACCCTATATACGGTTGATAGCACTGGGAGGAGTTCTTAGTGCTCAAGAGGGACAGCCTATTACATATGAGAATCGAATTGGGCTCCGATACCAATGTTAGGATTCTATCCCACCAATGTTAGGATTCTATCCCTTACACCCTAAGCCAACTAATCACTTGATTGCAGGGCCCTTTCTTTATCCTATTATTTTGACCTGATGCCTAACAATCCTCCCCTCGTTAGGGAATGAACATCTGCGATCATATTTAGGCAACCATCCGGTCACCATGGTCCTTCTCTTACGGTCTACCAAGCCTTAGTTCTCCCTCTAGATCCACCATGTTTAATATTCCTTTAGAATATTCTTGCCCTACTTGTCAACCACGAGAATCGAACTGGGCTCCGATACCAATGTTAAGATCCTATCCCTTACACCCTAAGCCAACTGGTTAAAGGGGTGATCAATTGATTGCAGAGCCCTTTCTTTATCCTATTATCCTGACTTGGTTCCTAACAATCCTCCCCTCGTTAGGGAATGAACATCTGCGATCAACCACGAGAATCGAACTGGGCTCCGATACCAATATTAGGATCCTATCCCTTACACCCTAAGCCAACTGGCTAAACGGGTGATCACTTGATTGCAGGGCCCTTTCTTTATCCTATTAGGATATTCCACTATGTTGAATATTCCTTTAGAATATTCTTGCCCCACTTGTCAGCCACGAGAATTCAACCTCCCTCGTATACCAATGTTAAAATCCTATCCCTTACACCCTAAGCCAATTAGCTAAAGGGGTAATCACTTGATTATAGAGCCCTTTCTTTATCCTATCATCCTGACTTAGTGCTTAACAATCCTCCCCTCGTCAGGGAATGATCGTCCACGATCATACTTAGGCCACTATCTGGTCACCATAGTCCTTCTTTTAGGGTCTACCAAGCCTTGGTTCTCCCTCTAGATCCACCATGTTGAATATTCCTTCAAAACATTTTTGCCCCACTCTATTAGTCACGAGAATTGAATTAGGCTCCAATACCAATGTTAGGATCCTATCCCTTACACCCTAAGCCAATTGGCTAAAGGGGTGATCAGTTGATTGTAAGGCCCTTTCCTTATCCTATTATGTTGACCTAGTGCCTAACAATCCTCCCCCTCGTTAGGGAATGAACATCTGCGATCAACCACGAGAATCGAACTGGGCTCCAATACCAATGTTAGGATCCTATCCCTTACACCCTAAGCCAACTGGCTAAAGGGGTGATCACATGATTTCAGAGCCCTTTCTTTATCCTATTATGCTGACCTGATGCCTAACAATCCTCCCCCTCATTAGGGAATGATCGTCCGCGATCATACTTAGGCCACCATCTGGTCACCATCCTCCCCCTCATCAAGGAATGATCGTCCGCAATCATACTTAAGCCACCATCTGGTCACTATGGTCCTTCTTTTAGGGTTTACCAAACCTTGGTTCTCCCTCTAGATCCACCATGTTGAATATTCCTTTAGAATATTCTTGCCCCACTTGTCAACCACGAGAATCAAACTGGGCTTTGATACCAATGTTAGGATCCTATCCCTTACACTCTAAACCAATTGGCTAAAGGGATGATCACTTGATTGGAGGGCCCTTTCCTTATCCTATTATACTAACCTAGTGCTTAACAATCCTCCCCCTCATCAAAGAATGATCGTTTGCGATCATACTTAGGCCACCATTTGGTCACCATAGTCCTTCTCTTAGGGTTTACCAAACCTTGGTTCTCCCTCTAGATCCACCATGTTGAATATTCCTTTAGAATATTCCTACCCCACTTGTCAGCCATAAGAATCGAACTGGGCTCCGATACTAATGTTAGGATCTTATCTCTTACACCCTAAGCCAACTGACTGAAGGGGTGATCACTTGATTGCAAGGCCCTTTCCTTATCCTATTATGCTAATTTGGTGCCTAACAAAGATGCCTCAATATTCCTCGAGATCCAAGAAAAAGATAGCCTAGAACACCAATATTGTGGAAAACATTTACATGTCACCAATCTAGATTGATACCATAGCACCATCAGTATTCTCAGATAGCCTAGGACTAGGAGCACCTCCAGAAACAAATAGCATCTAAAACAAAGCCCGGAGTAGTGCAAATTTCTGTTACAAAGATGCCCTTATATAGTTGGAGAAGAAAATCTTTTTGCATGCTATAAATTTGCCCAAATCTAGTGCCAAGAATTACCACTACCTGTAGATCTAGGTCATATCTACAAACCCAAATGCATTGCTTTGAGAAATTAGGCCAAGAATCTAGGCAAGAAAGTGAAAATCCCCAAAATATTCACCAAACCGAGCCAAGAAACATTGTATCTCCTTAAATATTGCACAGCTTGATGAGTGCTATAGCTTGCCGAAAAGAGGAGCTTAAGACCTATCTAACGTGCCTAAGATCAAGCAGAACCACTGCAAGATGAACGAGAAATTGCTTCTCAAAGTCTCCAGTCAAAAGAAAAAGAGAGAAATGATGTAGTAAAAAGGATTGCATATCACGCTGGGTTCACCATTTGTTGAGGAAAGGAGAGGCACCTCCCCCAACACTCACTCAAACACGAGAAATGCTCTAATGCTCTTCACAAATGCCCCTCTATTGCCCTTTTGGGGCAAGGGTTTTATACAAGGAAGATGGGGATATTCCCTTAGCTATGCCCTAACAGCTCTTAGTTTTTTTTTTCTCTATCTTTCATTTGCTTAACAAGAACCCTTATATACTGAGACTAGTCCCTTAATATCGCCAAATGATAGTTTATCACGTCTGCCAAACACCCTCACTATCATGCACCTTGTGTTAGTAGCATTTTGTTTCAAATGTATAGTAGGGATAGTGGGTAAGTCTGGCATGGCCAACTAACTTGTGGTATAATCTAGCTTTAGCTTGCGTGCCTATTCTTGTTTTGCATCTGGCTTGAGTCTAAACCTAAGTTCCACACCATGCTAGCTGGTGGAGTACCCATATCCTTGCATTAGGCCACCGGTATATTGAAATAGTGCTAAATTCTATTTGGCTCTGTTTTGCATGCTAGTTCTAGCATTGGGATGTTAAATGCTCCAGGACTATTCCAATTCACTTTGTGCTCCTATCCCTTTGCTCTCTGGGCTTACACTTAGGAGTCACTCCATGCTCTGGTTCCTTTACTCCTTACCTCTATGTTTAGAATTTTAGCACCATTCCTTTGGAACAGTCACTCTGTGCTCCTATCCCTTTACTCCCTGGGCTTACACTCAGGAGTCACTCCATGCTTTGGTTCCTTTACTCCTTACCTCTATGCTTAGGAGCTTACACTCAAGAGTCACTCCATGCTCTAGTTCCTTTACTCCTTACCTCTATGCTTAGGAGTTTGGCACCATTCTAGGAGTCACTCCATGCTCTAGTTCCTTTACTCCTTACCTCTATGCTTAGGAGTTTGGCACCATTCCTTTGTTTAATGGCCTTTGCTCAGAGCGCTTTGACCATTGCAAATATTTTCTTTTTGTGGACATGCCACTTTCATTGAGCCTTGTCCAACTTCTTCAAGAAGAATGCCATTGGTGGTTGTCTTGCTTCAAAATTACACCCAACACACAATGTAAAGTGTCCATTTCTACCTCAAAGTCCTTACCAAAGTCTGTGTAAGCTCTTGAATTTGAGTCTATTTGGTCACCCAACCCAGTACTATTCAAACCCAAGGACACTTAATCCCAAGTATCCTAAGACCCTTAACTGATTGGAAAAGGGGGTGCACTCTTATTCATGGGCTTTTTCTCTTTATATTTGAACGACCATCTCTCGAGTGGTTTTTTTTTTTGCTTACAATCCATTATGTTTTCCTACAAGTTGACGCCCTCATGAATGGAAGCTGAGAGCCATAACTCTCCCAAGATCCCCACTCTCTTGACACCCTACTCCTCGGGTCGAGCGAAGCTGAGAGTTATAACTCTTCCAAGATCCCTGCTCTCTTGACACCCTACCCCTCGAGTAGAGCCCAACCAGAGCAAACTAGACCTACCAGATATCAATCAATATGTGGTGTGATTCCCTTAGCCAACCAACAGAGTCGAACCTAAGACCTCTCTAATACCAAATGTAAGCTCATGAATTTAGACTTCCCAGGAGGTCATCCAACCCAATATTATTCAAACCCAAGGACATTTAACCCCAAGTATCCTAAGAGCCTTAATCGATTGAAAAAGGGGGTGCACTTTTATTCATAGGCCTTTTCCCTTTATATTTGAATTCTATGGACTGTCTGTCAAATTATTCTTTTTGGTTGCTTACAATTTGATAATGCCAACATGGGAGTCTTCCTTAATTTCCCGTTGAGGTGGACAAATACTACCTCATATTCCATTGTTTATACCATCTTATTTTTTCCCATTTGGTCCACTCCCTATTGAGAGTAAGCACAAAAATGCTACATCTCATGGATACCAAGTTTAAGTAGGAGTCTTTAGCCTTATATTGCCCTACCTTTAAATCCTAGGCCTCCACCCTAAATTGTTCTCCTCGGGCATTTGCCAATACCACTAGATTCTTACCTTGTCCATGTAAGGCTATCAAAAACTAATTGAATTGATCCATCCCAAAAATCACATCAAATCCTGCCATGTCTAACACGGTGAAATCTATGTCTATTTTCCATGTCCTTATTTCAACTCTTGCTTGAAGTACCTCATTGATGTTTTAGCTACCTTGAACAAATTCTATCGTCCTTGGTTCACCCAACCACTGCACTATTAGTCCAGCTTGCCAAACTATATTTACAGCTATAAAATTATCTAAAGCACCTGTGTTAATAAGGATCTAGCTACTTTCAAGCTTCCCTTGGAAGACTAGTAGATGTCGCGAATAACTTTCTACCAAATTTGCTCGTGTAATAAGCTCATGTATATTTTGAGTTCATGAGCTCACGGCTTCTCAAATACAAGAAAAACATTGGTTCATCCCGAACCAACACCTTTTCATTTTTTAAATTTTGATTTAATCTATATTTCCAAGTAAATTCGACCAATAAAATACAAATATAAATATAGATCCGAACACTAAAAGCAATCTAAAAACACTTCTCAAGCTCCGCAACTGTGAAGCTTGTCTGGTGGATATGATGGTCAATCTTAGGATCTTGGTTTTGTTCCTGCATAAAAATGTAATAGATGTGCTTGCAAGCTAAATATACCTTTCCTCTGTTCTCCCTCTGTGTAAAATTTGAACAAGTATAGGATGGATTTTCACAGATTTTGACAGTGTAGCTTGTACCCTTTGACGACTCAGTCACAACAACAAACTCCTTAGCCACAGCACTAATGTAGTTTGTCTTTGTGATTTTACACTTCAACTCTTTTGCCAGCTTGATCTTCTCTTATGCCTCCACCACTCCATGCTCCTTAGTTCTTTTCTGGTGTCGTGGAATAGAATAGTAGTCAAACTCTGGACGGTGAGAGCCAGAAGGAGTGATGTTGGGCTCATCAAATGTCTGTCGATGCTTCAAACGGGTTGTCCTCATGTCCCCAAGTGGTTCATAATTTGATTCCATAGGAGTTCCAGTAACAACTTCCTCCACCATCTTAGATATTGACCCTACTGCTAGTGTTGTCCTTCTACCAACCCACTTTCGAAGCTTGTCTAAGTTTGGACCTATACTAGCAAACCTTGCTTCCTATGCAACCAAAGCTTTTGATGATTGCTCAAGAGATCTAGTGAAGTCGGAGAGTGTAGCTTCATAAAGGGACACTTTTCCTTTTCTTGCTTCTGAAGCTCTCCAACTCCAATGTTTGCTTTTAAAGAGATTAATTGTTGGTGTAAGTACTATGTCATCAAGTGGTTGATCATAGGAAAAATGCAACATTTGAATGTAACAAGAAAAGAAAATGAAAGAAAACTTACATGGAGAATATAATGGCCCCATTGAAATATTCGAACTTCCCACCATGCAAGCCAACACTCCATTTGTGAAAGGTGTTCAATTGACACTTTGTCTCCTTCCCACCACTATATGCACATCTTATTTGCCTTTGCCTCGTGCTCCTCTTTAATTGATGCATCCATCCATTCCCAACAAAGCTGATTAAACTCTGTAATGGCTGACTTTTATCACCTCCAAACACTTGCCACATAACAAACCAATTAGCACTAGTAGCATCTGCCATGAAACCACAGAAGTTAGGTTTTTTCCCGGTTTATTATTCAACAACCTTAGGCATACATGTCCAAAAGACAATTTGAGCTTGGAAATCCTGAACCTTGAATTCAGCTATAGCTATAGTCAAGTTGCACTGCAACTTATAGAAGGAATGGGTATAATGTAAACCGGTATGGGATCCTTAAAAAATGAAAAGCCACTTACTTGTGATCATACACATGGGCTCCTATAGTTGACCATCCTGAAACTCGTTCCATGTGGTTAAAATAGATTTAGGAATTAGTTAAGTATCCCATCCATATCCATTCGTTGTACAATGTCTACACTAGAAGCAGAACTAAAGGTAGACATCTTAAAGATGAAAGGGTGTTGATTGTTTGAAGTCACTTAGCCAAAGAACAAGCTCCCACAAATAAACTTATAGGGACATTTTCTCTTTAACTCCAAAATCCCATTCAATCCAGATTGAAGTTTTCCATCTCACCCTTCCTACATTCATACTGAAACCCAAAAATGAGCCCAATATCCAAACAAAGCTTGCGCAAAGCAAGACTAGAACAGATTAGAGAGAGGAAGAAATCAAAATCTTTACCCTGGTAGATCTTTTGAGATAATTGCCTAAAAACTGTGAATAGAATTGCACTGAAGCGCATTGGACCAGTATCATGGCAAATTGGGAGCTTCCAAGCTAACCTCTCACAAAGCAAGAAAGTGTACTTTAATAAACACACTCTGTTTATTCTAGTCAATATGTTTGACTACTTGCAAAGAAGTGGAACCAATGCAAGTGGACAAGCCCGCATGAGCGTGACCCGACCCCCTTTTGCCCACGTCCACCTCTTTACCATCCGGTGTTGTCCAGTTGAACCTGTAGGGAGACGAGATGAACAGCAGTCAACCCCAAGTTCATCCCCGGGCAGGATCGCCGGCCAAAGCAAAATGTCATGGGTTCCACAGCCGCATTGAATTCATTACTCATCCTCTCCAGGATGAATTCCAGAGGGTTCTCCCAGATGTTTGGATCCCGGCCGATGGCATAGAGGTTGATCAACACTTGGGTTTTGGCTGGGATCATGTAGCCAGCTTCTTCAAGCTTTCATACATGTTGATAACAAATTCAGAGATCTAGCGAGGATCAAACCTTTTAGACTACTTACCTTACACTCGGCGGTGGATTCGCGTGGAACCATGAGTGGTGCCGGTGGGTGCTGGCGCAGGCTCTTCTTGACAATCGCGCCGAGGTACTTGAGATTGGGAATGTCGGCCTCACTCACGATGGCACTACTAGCAGGGATCACGTCGTCCAATTCCTTCTGGGCTTTTGCCAAGATTTGTGGATGAAGAAGTAGCTCTATGAGAGCCCATTCTATCGCTGTGGCAGTCGTGTCCAGCCCTGCACTCACAGCATCCTAGCAAGGACGGCCAACGAGTTAGTCAACACTCAAGTCAACCCCCAGTCTTACCAGCATGAGGCACCGGATGGTAAGATCTGACATGTTGTCGAGCGAGAGCAAGACGTCCAGGAAGCTCTCGCCGCCATGTCCTTGCTTGGCTATAGAGGATCGGTGCTCTTCAATGTGTGCTTGAAGCAAGGCATGGAATTTGGTTGCTAAGGTTCTCAGCTTGGGCAGCGAGATATCCATCCATTTAAGCCATGGGACGTAATCGCCGATGTGTAGCCTCCCGCCCAGCTCGTTCGCCTGGTGGACCAAGCGGAGGAAATCGTTGGCACCGAAGGTCCGGCTCGTCCCAAACACGAGCGTTTGCATGATCTCCAAGGTGAGGACGCTGAGCTCGTGGGTCATGTTCACCGTTCTTCCCAGATTCTGGGAGAGCATCGCCAGGAACTTCTCCATCTCCGCTTGCCTCACTGCCGCAAAGCTCCCCACGCGGCGCGCGGTGAAGAGCTCGAGCGTGCAGATCTTGCGGAGCTCCCTCCATCTCGTGCCATAGCGCGCGAAGATGAGATCGTCTGGGAGGATCGCCTCGGCAAACGTGAGCGATGGCCGCGAGGAGAAGGTCCTGTCGTGGGTCTTGAGGATCTCTTGGGCGATCTTGGCTGACGAGATGACGAGCGTGGGGGTGTAGCCCAGGCGGAGGTAGAAGATCAGGCCGAGCTTCTTGGCGAGATCGAAGAGGATGAGATGCGGCCCACGAGAATTGCTAGCCAGGAGTGGAATGTGGCCGAGGATTGGAAAGGCCCGGGGGCTTGGAGGCATGACATGGGAGCTGCGTTATTTAGATCGATCATAGTAGAAGATGACCAAGAAGAAAGAAGCCAAGAAGGCGAAAAAAGCTGTGATGTGCTCCATGGAAGTTTGGAAATGTAGTGTGTCCTTATAAACACTTCAAATGGTGAATGATGCATGGAAGCAAGCCTTTCGTTGAGAAACAACCTTTCTAAAAAGGTCGCTCTGATTTAGGCCCGCGTGGAGAAAAGAAATTGATGATGTGGTGCCGAGGGATGGAGATCTTTTCCTTGTCGCCACGCCCCATAGCCAGGGCTTGCTCTATGTTAGGCGCCAGCTTTGACTACGTGGTCAACGTCGGTCAAAGGGAGGCTCAAGGGTATATTAAGGCATGTTAGGGTAAGGGACAAAACCTACCCTAGGGCTCACAGTGGAGCGGCGGCGCAGTGGAGCTTTTGAGGTTGCTCGGGGGTGGTTGGGTGGTGAGGAACCTCAAGAGGTGGCGTAGCATAGTCTAGGGCAACGAGATCTTTGTCTTTTTGCGCCGGATCATAACATTGGTATCAGAGGATTGGTTGCGATGGCCGACCAAGCTGAACACTGGAATCCTATTGTCGATGGTGGTGCCGACGATGGTGCCGACGAAGCTGCGGAGATTTGGACCATTCAAGATGTGGTTCATGAGCTGCGAGCCCTTAATAAAAATCAGCAAGAGATGCAAGACGAGATGCATGACATGATGGATACCATGCGTGGGCGTGTTGAGGCACTCGAGGCTGGACGAGGTAGCGCTCCAAGTAAGCCTTCTTTGGTAGATCGACTCAAGATTCCAACCTTTTCCGGTGATGGTGGTGTGGACGAGTGTCTTGCTTGGCTAGCCAATGTGAAGAAGTTTTTGGCTGCTAGAGGAACTCCAGATGTAGAGGCTTTAGTGGCTATTCCGATGGTTTTGTGTGATGCGGGTCTTCGATGGTGGAATTGGCTTGAGGAGTCCCGTGTTGCGGATAAGAAACCACCAATGTCTACCATGGATGAGTTTGAGGCTGCTTTCCCTTTACGTTTTGCCCCTCATTACGATGTGGAGAATGCTCGTACAGAACTTCGCCATTTCCAGCAAGGGAAAATGACGCTCGGGGATTATATTGAGAAGCTTACTCGCTTGATTAGTCGTGTTCCAACGAAGGATCCAGATCAGAACAAGTCCTACTTCATTGATGGCCTACATAGTGAGAGCATGTGGCAACACTTGCGTCATTCTCAACCTACAAAGAGTTTGGAGGAGCTCTTTGATGCGGCTCGTCGACTTGACAATGACAAGCACAAGTCTCGCAAGCGTTCGCGGAGTCCTTCTGTCGAGAATCGTCGTGATGATTGCCGTGGACACAAAGATGGGAACAAGCATCACAAGTTGAAGTCGGTGGTGACTACTTCAGATGCAAAGGGGTCCAAGAAGCAGAAGTTCTTTGTGAAGAATTATAGACAGGGTTGTCATCATTGCGGCGAACTTGGACACTACAAGGCTGATTGTCCGCAGTTGAAGAACAAGCAGCAGGACAAGAAGAATGGCCAATCATCTTCTCACGGTAAGTCAGATACTAAAAAGTTGCAAGCTTTACAGCGTGAGGATGACGAGAACGACCATTCCGGTCAGAGGAAGAGACTTTCGATCGTTGCTCGTCAACTCAACTGTGTATGGAACAAGATGGAGCTCGAGGATACGCATGAATCAGCTTTAATGCTAGAGGGCGTGTTCCGTGGCGATCCAGTGCGGATTTTACTGGATAGTGGGAGCGATGACAACTTTGTTTCGGCAAAGTTTGTTGCGGAGCATTGCCTGAACACACGTGGAGTTCTTCCATACACAGTGGAAGGTGCAGCTACCTCTGCTCAGCATTTCGATGCTTGTGTCGAGGGGCTGGAAGTGTTGGTTGGCAAAACCACACTTGTGGAGACTTTTTATCTCGCGGATATCCATCGTGTGGATCTCATTCTTGGGATGCCATGGTTGGTGAAGGTGGATCCAGAGATAAAGTGGAGCATTAAGCGTATCTCGCTGGAGTATGGTGGCGTTAAAGATGTGTGGTTTGGCGAGGGCGTTCAACCACCAGTTGTTATGCTCTTTGCTACATCTTTGAAGAGGGCTTGTCGTAATGGAAAAGCACTTTCGAGTTACTTGCTGTTTGTGTGGGGGAGAAGCAGCAGTACGGGATGTACTCGACGAGTTTTCTGATGTTTTTCCATCTGAACTTCCTCATGGATTGCCTCCATTACGAGGTGTGGAGCATGGGATTACATTGGAGCCGGGGACGCGGCCAATTTACTGGCGTCCATTTCGGTTAAGTTATGCGGAGGAGCAAGAAGTTCAACGACAAGTCAAGGAGTTACTTGAGTTTGGATTTATTCAGCCAAGTAAGTCTCCGTTTGGTGCTCCGATCTTGCTTGTGAAGAAGAAGGACGGTTCAATGCGGATGTGTATTGACTACCGTGCTTTAAACAAGAAGACAGTGAAGGACAAGATGCCGATGCCACGTGTGGATGATATCCTAGACAAGCTTGGTGAAGCACGAGTGTTTACCAAGATTGATCTGAGGAGTGGATATCATCAGATTGCAATGGATGATGCATCTATCTCCAAGACGGCATTCAACACAAGCTTTGGACATTTTGAGTTTATCGTTATGCCGTTTGGTTTGACGAATGCACCGGCCACATTTACTTGGTTGATGACGGAGGTATTTGGGCATTATCTTCATGAGTTTGTGGAGATTTTCTTGGATGATATTCTTGTTTTTAGCAAGAATATGGAGGAGCTTGAGCAGGATTCCCCAGAAAGGGTGATCACCAGTACAACTTGTCCTTGGGACAAGGACTTTGTTGGGGGGGAAGAATTGTTAGGCGCCAGCTTTGACTACGTGGTCAACGTCGGTCAAAGGGAGGCTCAAGGGTATATTAAGGCATGTTAGGGTAAGGGACAAAACCTACCCTAGGGCTCACAGTGGAGCGGCGGCGCAGTGGAGCTTTTGAGGTAGCTCGGGGGTGGTTGGGTGGTGAGGAACCTCAAGAGGTGGCGTAGCATAGTCTAGGGCAACGAGATCTTTGTCTTTTTGCGCCGGATCATAACACTCTATCACTCCCCAGCTGCCAGCCAAAGCTTCCACGGTGCTGAAACCATGGATGATCCCTTGAATCATCCTCACACTTCCATTTTATCCAAGAACGCAGCCAAGGCTTTGCTCAAGCACCATTGAGCAAGATCGATGCCCTTGGGGAGGGAAAAGTGCCCTTTCGCAGCAAGCTCTCCAAGAGCTCCCAAAGAACATGTTTTCATACTTGGAATTTCTTTTGGCTCAGCCACGCTGTCTCGCCACATTATCCAATCCTTTGGCCAAGAGGGCCTCCACGTTGCAAATCAGACCCCTCTGGGCTTGCATCATATTCCTCCGAAAAATGTAAACATGATTTCGGTCTAGATGCTGGAAAGATGCTTTTGAACCTCTTTGCACGGCAATAATGTAGTCATAGTGAACCATCTTGCATCGTAGATTATCACATTAAACTTCAAACTCCCAAATTATATCCTCATCAACTTAAATCTATATTGAAAGTAGCCTTTAGTGATTTTACTGTGGTTAGCACTGTCCAATTTTACTGTGATTGAGGAACATCAATTTGTTCAGAATTAGAGACTGATTTTAGGTTTAGAATTTGTACATTTCACAATTTTCTAATCCACAATATTCAATGGTGTGAATTTTATGAGCTGTGAGACAAAGGACTAGACAAATTTCATGCATGAGGTATTTACTTTTAATTGGGAGACTTGAGTAATTTTAGTTGCCATAATTTTAATTGCGTAGCAAAACCAAGTCTCAATAAAAGAAGAAGAAAGAAATGAAAGTTTCCAATCAAACCTTAACATGGGAGTCCACGATCACAGCTTCCCTCAAATTGTTACCGCCATCACCAGTCAGCCACAGCAGCCGCCTTGCCAAAGCTCCAGAAAGATCTCCATGGACGAATCCCCAGAACTCTTCGTCCATCTCTCGCAAAGCCTCCCTCGGCCGTTGATTAGCATTGCCATTTTGAGGCTCTTCATCTAGATAAGCTCTATTTCGTTAAAGTGGGAATTGTCATTATCCCACTTGTAAAATAAGGTTTCCAAACCTTTATATAGTATATAAATATAACAAAATTCAACTGCATTGAGGCACATGCCATTTTATTTTAAACAAGGAAATGTCTACTCAATCACTTCTCCTCCCCCTGCCACTACTTCACCTCTCTCTTCTCCTTGTCATCGTCGTCCAATTTCTTTCCATCCTTTTAATATTGGCTCAGTTGCTCCGAGTCTAGGTGGAGCCCAAGTCCCCATTCAATCTTTACTTTCCCCTTATTAATAAAACAACTTCGTAGACTTCCAATAACATGCTGTAACACTTCTAGTATAATGCAAATCCTCTCAAAGAATTGTCTTTTAATATTAATACAATGGCATGGAACCCCATGCCATAATAAGTTACATTTTTAAATAAATACATGCCATCTCAGACTGTTATTTTTTGCCTCCAACGCCTATACAATAATCTTGGAATTTCATCACTCTCCACACTATCAGGATTTAAACCCAATAGTAATGCCATCTCTTCTCTAATACGTCCACGCTCATGTTCAGTGGTCAAAGAACCCATCCAGTTGAGCAGATTATGGAGATGCGGATAGTGCTTGGCTAGACAATATACATGCCATAAATGATGACTAGTGCCTGTCCGATCAAATGGCTTCTGATATACCGTTCCATCTGCCATTTGGTTGATTTCTGCAGCCACCTCCTGGACTGGCCGGTTCTCTATCACCATCGCTCCAAGCCGTTTTGCAAGGTCCCCCAGAATATACGGTTTCTTCTCCCTAGTTTCCATACTGCAAGAGATGGGGTGCACTGCATATGTGTGCGTGTTCGCTGCAGTTTTAATCGGCGAGTCATCGATGATGAGGATTTCACTTGACCTAGCAGTCCGGTTCATCACTACAGCCTCTGGCTTGACGAAGATGGGCTTGCTACCCCTCACATGGACCATAGTCAAGCAATCCTCCTACATTAGGAGAAAGTCAAATGGTAATATTACTCGCATCTGATCGTGCATCATCTGTAGCAACGTTAATGCATTGTGGCGCATCATGGATGTCCAAACTCCCAATTGCAAATTGAACCCGGCCCTTTGTTTTAAGTGTCGCATGGTCATTATTAGATCCCGCAGTTTCTCCCATGTGATTAATGTGAATCTGTCTCTTTTGACCAACTTGCGACCGCAGGCTTTGGAGGGTGCAATGACATTCGAGGACGAGCCACGCTCATGGGAGAAAAGGACACCGTTCAGATCAAAAATGATACAGTACCTTCGCCGTGACTCTGAAATGAAATGCGTCAGCATAAAAAATGGTACAAGTCAATTTTACCATCTACAATATTAGCGAATGGTGCTCCCGATGGTCGTTGAGAGGGTTTTGGTCGAGGAAACGTGAAGGGCGGAAATACTCTCCTCTGCAATGTGGGGTCAATCGCATCCGATGGCGTGTGGGCACATGCCATTTCAGCTGTAGACTCTGGTACAACTAGCTCAACAGTGGCATGGGGTGGTTCCGATGGCGTGTGATCACACGCCATTTCAGCTGGTGCCTCCGTTGGCAAAGTGGACATGACCGAACAGGCAGCAGGGGCGGTGTAGGGAGGTTCCAACGGCGCATAGTCAGACGATTGGGCACACGTTGAGTCCGTTGGAAATGAGGATACGACCGGCTCGGTGGCTGGGGCGGCCTTATGCGGGTCCAATGGCGCCTGGTCACCGTCAGTTGGATACGTGGACAAGATTGACTCAGTGGTATGGGCAGTATCAAGTGGAGTGTGGTCAGCTTGCTTGGCGTTGATATGGATAGTAGCCTCCACCAACTCTGATGACTCTTGCAGGCAAGTAGAGTCCACTGGCAAATCCATATGCATGTCCAAATATCTCCCTTCGATTGAGATGGTATCCTTACTAAAAACAAACTCATTAGCACATTGAATCGACTATACTGTATTTACCATCAACTGCTATTGAGGAACTAGGACCGATATCACTTGGGCGCACTGCTGATTCTGAAGGATTGGACATACGTTTCGACCCTTGCTTGGCACTATCCTTCCTCAACACTAAAGGCTAGAGTTTGTATCTTAATTCAACTGAATAATCTCTACTTACCATTTGCTCTACGACCTACATGGACAATGTTAGAAATGGTAAAAGGTTAGGAATGGATGTACTATTATTTACCTGATGGTTTGTCTTGTATGACCTTCCTCCGCTGCTCTTTGGCCACCTCAGGCTAGCCATCGTCGTCATCATCGTCGTCGTCGTTATTGTGATCGTCACCATTGTGAGGACCATCCAAGTCCTCTTCGTCCTCCTCTTCTTCGTCCTCCTCTTCTTTGTCCTCCTCTTCGTCCTTCTGCTCTTCCTGCTCATTATCTTTCTCTGGCTCCTCATCCCCCTCCTGCATTTCTTCCATAGGCTGCTCAGGCTGGATGGCTTGTTCTTCCAGGACCATCTTGGGAAAATCATCTGGCCGAGTCTCCATCTCAAAATACAAGACATCCATAGCCTATTTTAGTGCGTGACCTAGGACCGTATCCTCACCCGACTGTCTTAACATGGTTTCTGCATGTTCTTGCACCCTTCGAAGACGACAAGATGAGAAAAACGTGGCCCTGACTTGAAAAGCATCCCTCATCCATTGTACCTCTCCATTGAGATTGGAGAAGGGGAGTCCGCCATAGGAATCTGAGTCAGGAGGTGGTGACTGCCTGCTTTCACTCAGCCCTTGATTTGCAATGAATGGCATGAGCACACACGCCATAACCGCGAGGCATTACCTATCATCTTTTCGTTGCCCTTCTTCCTTTTCGAATCAAACGCCTCTGATCTCGACGACTGTCCAACGTGCTTTCGCTTTTTATGACCACTGTCAGTTTGAGCTTGGCTGGTGCTTGCCTGTTTTGCCTTTGAAGAAGTGTCTCCTGCAAGGAATGGCATGAGACCACACGCCATTGCAAATATAATTTGTACCTCCTTTTTTCCTATTGCTTGTCTGTTTGTCCTTCTTCGATGCGCCACCAGTGCGTTTTTCAGTCCTCGTGTCTGAATATTCACAACGATCTATAATCAAAATGGCGTGAGGCCTCATGTGACCTTACCTTGTGCAGGTTGTGAGCTCGGCCCAACATGGGTATCTTCAACAGTAGCTGTTAACGCCGTTTCAGCATCTGGGGGTGGCCACGCTCCTGCATTGTCGCGAATGTGACTTCGGGTATCGAAAGATACTTGTCGACCAGTCCTTACGGACACTCTTTCCTTACTGCCATGACGGCAGGAGGTCGGTACTGCTGGTTCCCATCATTGGCCCCTCTTGTCCAAGTTTTAGTAAACTGGGCTTAGCATCTGTACTTAGCCAGATGGACATAAGGTAGGAACTCCTATGTGTTTCTAGCTGAGCATTCTCGGCTTGGCTTTTAGTTCTCTTTTGCTCTGTCTTGCACTGGCTTGGCAAGAACCCTCGCGTATTGAGACTAGTCCCTCAATATCGCTGGATGATAGCTTACCGTGTCTGCCAAACACCCTCGCTATCACGCCCTTTGTATTAGTCTCATTTCGGTCCCAAATGCTATTTATGGAAAGTGTCTAGATTCGCTCATTTGGCATATTTACGGAATGTTGAGGTCGGCCTGAACACAATGGTGTTCGTCCCGTGTCCAAATTCGCAATCTAAGGCCATTCCATATTTAGTAAGTTTTGAGCTTGTTCCAGAGACTAACTCCTGGTACTAAGGGTGGCTTGGGGTGAAAGCCCAAAGCGTGTGTCCCTCAAGGGGGGGGGCTGTGGGGGGTTCCAAATGTATAGTAGGGATAGTGGTTGGAATGCATGTCCGACCACCTGAGACATTAGTTTGGCTCCCGCTGGGCTGTGTCGCTCCTTGTTCTGCGTCCGGCTTGGGTCTAAGCCCAAGCTCCACGCTGCTCTAGTCGGTGGAGTACCCTCCTCCTCGCGTTAGGCCACCGGTATGCCAAAATTGTGCCAGACTCCGTCTGACACCATTTTGCGTGCAGGTGCTGGATACGGGGAGCTGGTGCTCGTGGGATTGTACCGGACCCTCGTTTCGTAGCGCAACGGGCTTGGAGTTCGGCTCCAAATTCAGGTGCGCTACATTTGGTATCAGAGGGATTGTCTCAGCGATTCCTATCCAACTTTTGTCGGATTTTCTGACTCAAGTTGCATATGCAGAGACTTTTCTAGTAGATCCGAAGCGACCTGTGTAGGATTAGTTGGATTGCACCATTCGGTAAGGACGTTGTATGCATGTTCAGTTACTGATAGAGGCATGCATGCAGCTAGCGGGATGGTGAAGAGGAACCGTGCTGATGACGCTGAAACCTCTAGACGGGCGAATCGAGAGGAGGAAACTCCTGCTAGAGATGCTGCGGAAGGGGCTGAGGCCAAGTCGGAAGAGGAAGAGCCAGATGCTGCGGCATTGCAGCGTACGGCTCAGGAAGTTGAGATCGAGAATTTGCGAAGGGAGATTCGCAAATTGAAGAAGGAGAACAAGAAGAGGAAGAAAGAAGCTGAGGCAGCTAAACCAGCTAAGCCTAAGCAACTGGACTCCTCTTCAAGTTCTGAGGACGATGAAGTTCTGCAGCCGCCCCCGGTTGCACGAGTTTCAAAGTTCAAGCCTCCGAAACCACCCAATTTCAGAGGCATGCGGGACTATCAAGTTTTGGAGGACTGGGTCTACGATATGGAAAACTATTTCATAGCGGCAGACGTAGATGATCGTACGAAAGTTGCATGCGCGCAATCCTTTCTCACTGATCATGCCAAAACTTGGTGGCGCCAGGTGTGTGCTGAAAAAGGGCAGACTAGAAGTTGGACCAAGATGCGGTCTCGTATCCGTAAGGAATACTTGCCGGATGATCTTGGTCTAAGACTTCGCGCGGAGCTGCGGCGGTTAAAGCAGCGAGGGGACCTTATGCATTACGTTAATGCGTTTGCTCAGAAGCGCATTATGATTGCAAATATGAGTGACGAAGATGCTCGGAGTTATTTCCTGGAGGGTTTAAGTTCACTTTCTCGAAATGAGATTTTAAAGTTTAAGCCGAAGACATACCTGGAGTGTAAAGAGGCAGCACAACAAGTTGCCTTTAGTCACTCACTCATAGAACAATATCAGCAATCGTATGCTGGTAACTCGGACAAGAATAAAAATTCTGGGAATAGGCAAGGTGATCGGAAACAAAGGGTGGAAAGTAGGTACCGCCCTGGGGGCTCACAAGCTACGGTGAATAAAGGTGGTGGTGGTTGGAGACCACCAGCAGCTTCTTCTGGTCCTAGGCCCTCTGTTCCTCCTCCTGGTGGGTACAAGCAGCAGCAACCTACAAAACCTGCTCCTAGCGGAACGGGTAGTGTGGGTCATTGCTTCCATTGTGGAGAGTCGGGACATAGGTCCTCGGAATGTCCCAACAAGCATAAGACAAGGTCTCGGGTTAATGTCATGAGGGAAGACGGTGGTGGTGAAGCCGAAGGGGTTGACGAGTTGGTCAATGCAGACTATGAGGAAGAAGAGGTGAGTAACTTTCGTTGCTTTCCTCAAGCTTTTCTTGCAGTCAATGCAAACACTGATCCGTTAATGTATCTGGTAGGCTTTGTCCGTGGGCACCGAATCCGAGTGATGATTGACACGGGAGCTACGCACAGCGTGATATCCAAAGACTTAGTTAAGTTGTTAGGATTGAATGCTGAGCAAATGTCGCCTATGCACTTCCGGTTTGCGGAAGGTGGGCAAGTAGCCAGAAAGTTTATGAGTGATGTTCCAATAAAGATATCCAAGTGGAAAGAAAGAGTGGACTTGGTAGTGTTGAAGATGCTAGATTTTCAGATGGTGTTTGGTATGGATTTCTTCAACAAGTATATAAAAGGGATTTATGGTGCTGGACAAAGTCGTATCACGTTGAAGTCAGAAGGACATCCTGATGTATCCTTTCAGTTGCAAAAGCGTTCCTCAAAAAGATTGGGATGCAAAGTTCCTAACTGCGAGGGCCGCTCAAAAAGCAGCTAAGAGGGGATGTCAAACCTTTTGGGTTCAAGTGATGGAAGCTGAGGGTATTAGTGACTCAGTAAGAATCGGCGACGGGGTTGATCCTGTACCAAAAAGGATATTGGAGTTGTTGGCGAGGAATCAGGATATCTTTCCGAAGGATTTGCCGCTAGGGCTACCCCCTAGCCGTGAGGTTGATCATCGGATTGAGGTTATTCCGGGTTCTAAACCACCTACAAAGGCTCCGTATCGTCTGAACATCAAGGAGATGGCTGAACTCAAGAAGCCACTCACAGAGCTTCTTGACAAAGGTCATATCCGACCAAGTAAATCCCCTTATGGAGCGCCGGTCCTTTTTGTTATGAAAAAGGATGGAACCATGAGGATGTGTATTGACTATCGGGCACTCAACAAGATCACGGTTAAAAACAGTTATCCTTTGCCTCGCATTGATGACTTGTTTGACCAACTCTTAAAGGCTAAGTATTTTACGTGACTTGATTTGCGGTCCGGGTATCATCAGATACGGGTGGCAGATCAGGATGTGGAGAAAACAGCCTTTAAGACTAGATACGGATCTTATGAGTTCCTTGTCATGCCGTTCGGGTTATGCAATGCTCCGGCAACGTTCAGCACTATGATGGATAGAATATTCGGAGATTATTTGGACGCATTTGTTGTCCTATACATCGACGATGTTCTTGTCTTTAGTGAGACGTTGGAGGATCATTTGAAACACTTGGAGCTAGTGTTTCAGAAGTTGCGCGAACACAAACTGTATGCTAAGGAAAGTAAATGCGCTTTTGGACAATTGCGCGTAAACTTTCTCGGACATATAGTTGGTGGTGGTGTGATTGAGGTCGATCCAAAGAAGGTGGAAGCAGTGAAGTCCTGGGAAGTTCCGACCACTGTAACAGATGTTCGATCCTTTCTTGGTTTGGCGGGATACTATCGCAAGTTTGTCCGCAATTTTGCAAGGATTGCTCTTCCGTTGACTGAGTTGACAAAGAGTAGTATTCCGTTTCATTGGACACCAGCTTGCCAGCGTGCTTTTGCACGGTTGAAGGAGATCTTGACTACGGTTCCTGTTCTCAGGATCCCAGATCTTGATAAACCTTTCGAAGTGCATTGTGATGCATCTGGTTATGCTATTGGTGCCGTGTTGCAGCAAGATTGTGACAAAGCGGTTGGTGTTACGCTAAGGCGACATGGTTGTCCCGTTGCGTTCTATTCCAAGAAATTGGATGAAACCCAACGAAGATGGCCAACGCATGAGAAAGAGATGTTTGCTATAGTGTCGGCCCTGGAATACTGGAGACACTACTTGGGTGGACATACCAAGGTTTATACAGATAGTAACACATTAAGCTACTTTGCTACGCAGCCTAAGCTTACGCCGAAACAGGCTCGTTGGCAAGAGAAGCTTGCTAGATATGATATTGAAATCATATATAAACCTGGTAAAGACAATATTGTTCCGGATGCGTTGAGTCGTCAAGCTCAATTCCGGGCAATATCGGCAATCAGTTCGGACTGGTTGGAGGACGTTCGGGCTTCGTATGGAAGAGATCCATTGGCGAAGACAATCTTACGCCATGCGGAGTTGTCGAAGCAGAGCCCTGGTAGTGAAGCAGCAAAAGTTGCTAGTCGCACTAATGCAAAACTTCACTTCTCAGTTCGGGATGGGCTTATATTCTATAAGCAAGAAAGATTGTATCTTCCCTCTAAGGATCTTCAGCAGTTATTTCTGCGGGAACATCACGATGTTCCAGCAGCGGGACATGGTGGATAGCGAAAGACTCTGGCTTCATTGAAAAAGGGATTTTTCTGGTCTGGTATGGAAGATGATGTAGCGGACTATGTCCGTTCCTATCCTGTATGCCAGCAATGTAAGCGCAGAATTGAGAAGCAGGCTGGAAAGTTGCAGTGCATTCCAGCACCGGCATGGCCATTTCAAAGTGTGACACTTGATTTCGTCACTTGCTTGCCGAAGTCTAAGGGTTATGATACTTTGATGGTGGTTGTGGATCGGTTGTCAGAGATTGCACACTTCATTCCAACTGTGGGAACAGTAAATGCGAAACAAGCAGCAAAGCTCTTTTTCCATGAAGTAGTGCGAGTTCGTGGTCTCCCTGAAGAAATGATCTCAGATAGAGATTCGAGGTTTACGGGGAAGTTTTGGGGCACACTGTTCCAGTTGTTTGGTACCAAGTTGAAGTTTAGTACGGCTTATCATCCTCAAACTGATGGGCAGACCGAACGGGTGAATGCTCAAGTTGAGGATTATCTGCGGTACTATGTCGCGGCGGACCAACGCGACTGGGTTGAGCATTTGGATACAGCAGAAATATGTTATAACAACACATTTCACAACGCTATCGGCTGTTCTCCATGGGAGATGCTGCAAGGGAATGCTCGTGGGATTCCTCAACAGATTATTGTACCGAAACCAATGACCGAAGTGTTGGTCCCAGCCGTTGAGACTTATGCGGAGCAGCTACGCCAAGGTTGGTCTCGGGCTACTGAGGCGATGGGCAAAGCTCAGGATAGGTATCAACGTGATAAGGATCAGCATCGTCGGGATGTATCTTATCAAGTGGGAGATCAGGTGTGGCTATCTTCCCGAAACTTGAACATTAAGGGTTCTTTGTCTCGGAAGCTCTTGCCGAGATATGTTGGACCCTATTGAGTGTTGAGACGAGTTGGTGATGTATCCTATAAGTCGGATCTTCCAGATGAATTCTCTCATGTACATGATGTGTTTCATGTCAGTTTACTGGCACCATATCATGCTGCTGTATTAATTTTAATAATATTTAGATCTGTGTATCTAATCCTAGTTGCAATAGTAGGAACGTTTCACGGACATTCGTCCTCCACCTACGATCATTGACGGTGAACCTGAGTATGAGGCTGAAGCTATCTTGGATTCACGCTGGCTTAAACGTGCCAAACGTCGGGAGTATCTAGTTAAATGGAAAGGTTACCCTACTTGTGAATCAACTTGGGAGCCTCTTTGTAATCTTACCCATGCTCGTGAGCTTGTCACGGAGTATGAGAATAGTAATAAAGATTAGCTTTTGTAAAAATCTTGTAATAAATCTTGCAAATCAATAAAGTAATATATTTCTATAAATCAAAGTGTCATTTCTCTCGTTCGTTCGTACTTGGGTTAGTTTTGGCAGGCTGACTTCGGCACTTCGGTGCATGTGTCCAATCCATAACCATGGGGATAACTATTATAGACTGATCACAAGTCCCCGCCTCTCTCTCGATGACTCATTCTTGAAATGGGGCGTGGTCGTGTAAACAACTTAATCTGCCAGTTTATAATAGTTGTCTAAATCTTCCCGACGGGGTTGATTTCTTGCTCAGGGGCAGTTGGGTCTCTGGCCTTCTCCCTATATCCCTGCGGGCAGGGATGTATCATTCCTTTGTAAGCCGAGTGGTACTCGGAGCAGCAAGGGTGGCTAACTCCGTTGGTCATTTCCTTGTCGGCGACGGTCGGAGGGTGTCTGAGTCTTAATGTCTTTGGACGTAGAGGAGAGGTCGTTCCATAACTCATTTAAGTCGGTGTGTTTCCCACATAGTGTGCTTTCCGTTAACTTTCGGAGTTGTTTCCTTGACGGTTTGCGAGACTCGGGTATGCATCGACGAGGACGTCGATCTTCCCCAAGGGGGGGAGAGTGTCGCGAATGTGACTTCGGGTATCGAAAGATACTTGTCGACCAGTCCTTACGGACACTCTTTCCTTACTGCCATGACGGCAGGAGGTCGGTACTGCTGGTTCCCATCATTGGCCCCTCTTGTCCAAGTTTTAGTAAACTGGGCTTAGCATCTGTACTTAGCCAGATGGACATAAGGTAGGAACTCCTATGTGTTTCTAGCTAAGCATTCTCGGCCTGGCTTTTAGTTCTCTTTTGCTCTGTCTTGCACTGGCTTGGCAAGAACCCTCGCATATTGAGACTAGTCCCTCAATATCGCTGGATGAGAGCTTACCGTGTCTGCCAAACACCCTCGCTATCACGCCCTTTGTATTAGTCTCATTTCGGTCCCAAATCCTATTTATGGAAAGTGTCTAGATTCGCTCATTTGGCATATCTACGGAATGTTGAGGTCGGCCTGAACACAATGGTGTTCGTCCCGTGTCCAAATTCGCAATCTAAGGCCATTCCATATTTAGTAAGTTTCGAGCTTGTTCCAGAGACTAACTCCTGGTACTAAGGGTGGCTTGGGGTGAAAGCCCAAAGCGTGTGTCCCTCAAGGGGGGGGGCTGTGGGGGGTTCCAAATGTATAGTAGGGATAGTGGTTGGAATGCATGTCCGACCACATGAGACATTAGTTTGGCTCCCGCTGGGCTGTGTCGCTCCTTGTTCTGCGTCCGGCTTGGGTCTAAGCCCAAGCTCCACGCTGCTCTAGTTGGTGGAGTACCCTCCTCCTCGCGTTAGGCCACCGGTATGCCAAAATTGTGCCAGACTCCGTCTGACACCATTTTGCGTGCAGGTGCTGGATACGGGGAGCTGGTGCTCGTGGGATTGTACCGGACCCTCGTTTCGTAGCGCAACGGGCTTGGAGTTCGGCTCCAAATTCAGGTGCGCTACATGCATATAGAGCTTGTGAGATAACATTTAAACTTAAAGTGTGTACTCACCAGGTTCGCAGAGAAGATACTATTTTTCTTTGGCAACTGTAATTATATGCTCCATTGAAGTCACCTCTTCAATGGAGTTTGTCACCGCAACACACGGGACACCCTTGAGTAGTGCGGCTCGAAAGAATAGTCCGCCGCAATTGTACTCAACAACACATTTGCCCTTGGAGTCGGAAGCAGGTGACCCACCCGCTATTGCATTGAAGACCCAGTTGAGCATTTCCCATGCTGCACCTGGAGCTTTCTTTGGATTCGAAAGCTCCATAGCCGTCTTCAGTTCCTCAGGCACGGGTAAATTGACCTCCCTCAGATCAATTCGATTGGCCTTGTCGAACGAAGCTGGGAAGTCACTCCAGTCCCACTCTGCTGCAGGACCAATAACAAGGGCGAGTGTGAAGATGCGGACATTCGTCGGTATCTTCTTCTTAGCCATTATCCCATGGCTCTCCCGCATCTCCTTGCCTTTCAACTAAGCCTTCACCTCGTTCAAGGCCTTCCAGAACTTGTGATAGGATTCGGAGTCGTAGATCATATAGTGGACTGAAGATTCCACCTCCGCAAGTCCCACCATTAAGTCAATGATGGAGCTGACTTCGTCTGCATGAGTGATCTCCTCGTTTGTGAAGTCCATCACACAAAAGATGTTCTTGACCTGCTCATCTCCGCGGGAAACGATGCTCCTCCACCTTTGATCCTCATCCGAATTCAAGTATACCCGGTAAGGTTCTCGATAGGCCTCTGCTGCGGGGTCGAGCTGTTTCTGAAGCCGGCGGTCGACATCAATCTTAATGAAATTTGGATACTGATCCAACTTCTCAGCTTTACTTTTCGTGGCATCCCGCAGCAGATCGATGAACTTGGGGGCCCCCTTCACGTACTCGTCGATGTCTTCATTTGACAAATCCAGCGCTTCCATCATCTCTTGCGTGGTGTCGATGCTCACCCTCTCCACAGCCACTTGCTCGAAGATCCAATCCTTCAATAGCGCACGAGCTCTCAGAGTCGTGCACAAGTCCTCGTATGTCACAATATGGCCGGGAGTCATTTTGGTCTTGTTGAAGACTACCTCACCACGTAGAAGAGCATTAGCCACTGTCAGAAGGTCGTCGTCGTCTAGAGACCGCGAGAAACGCAAGGCGTTGAGCTTCAAATCATTGGGCTTCCGGCCGTCCTCCACACCCATTGAGTTTGGCAACTCCCCGTCATGGTACCTCCTCAGCACATCTACCCATTTGTCAAAAACAACTTTTGTCGCGAGTAGAATGTTATGGATGCTGAGTGTGTCATTGACCCCCAGTGTTTTCGAGAGAAGACTCGAGAATTCCTGCAATGGAAATGGCGTGAGGCCACATGCTATGCCACATGCAACGAGGCTTACCTGCCAGGCGCTAGTTGCTAGTGCACGTCCTTGTCCTGGTTTTTGTGGCTTCTTCAGTTGAACCCAGAGCTTCCGTGTTCGTGCCAATGTCTCGTGCAGACCCGATTTGTAGCACGTTTCTTGCTTGACATTCTGCACGTGGGAGATGTATATGATAGATCGGAGGGGCGAGTTGCCTTTTATCAGGCGGACAACTCTTGTCTTGAAGACTTTCTTCACCTCCTCGCCCACCATAATATCCACAACTATCTCTTGCATCGCCAAGCTAGAATGTTGCCCGGAGATGGCATAGAACCGGATATTCTGATCGTCCAACACCTTCCTATTGATCAAGTCTGGAAACCTCGTCTCGCCCTTCATTGTTCGGTAGTAGGGGATCACGTCTGCGATGTCGGGTGTTACTGGACTTGCCAGCATCTTCTGCTTCAGTTTCTCCACCCACTCATCAGATACTAGCCTGTGGTTGTATTTGCTTTGGATGTCGATACGGCTCACGTCGATTGTATATACTTTGTTGGAATAGTAACAAGTACTATTATCTGCGACGATTTTTGCTGCCTCTTCTTGCTCTTTCTGCTCTTTGCGGCTCTTCTTTTTGGTGGGTGTAGTGTTCGAACCCGAGGCAATGGCATCACCGAGTAGCTTCTTTTTTGGAGGAGAGTCGGACGTCGGCTTGAGCTTGACCACCCTTTTCTGCTTCGGGGTAGTTTCCAGATCGACCCCCTTCCCCTTCGCTTCGCGAACTGGAGGCACTCTCAATGGCTCAATGTTGGAATATAGTTTTTGAACATCGCCGTAGGTGAGGTCCGTGGATTCCATGTGATCTTCATAGACCCGCAGCGTCTTTGAAATTGTGGGCCTCCTGGACAACCTCTCCCTAGCTCCCTCTAGGAATTCCTCATAGCCGCTGCCCCCCTCCGGGAAGCCACTAGGATGTGCAAGGTGGATCTTGAAGGCAGACGCTGTCTCTACCACAAGTGCTAGTCCATATTCTTGCATGGAACTGCATGGAGTGTCTATCACTTGGATGAGGATCCCCATGCATTCTTTTCTCCCACCATCTATGTTGTACAGCCTCAGATCCTCGCCTTCCATCCCGAAAGTCCAACTGGTGAGCTCCTCCCCCTTCTCTGCATCTACATTGACAGTGGCTGGAAGAAGAACGCAATTCCTCGCATGTTTAGAAATGCACAACAATTAGAGCTGACAGATGGTCGTCGGGGTAAATGTTGTTGTTGCCTTGAAAAATCTGCAGAAGAAAGCAGATGTTGGGGACAGCGCAAGTGCGACGCATGTTCCCTCCGTGGATCTTAAGAACTGTGCTACATGGATTCAGGCAAAGGTGTTTCTAAACAACCCCGAGGGGGAGGTGGTAGCTGAGGGCTTAGCCACAGTTGTCGATCCAAGAGATGCGGTTGCTAATCAAGAATTGGGCTGGGATGATATTGGAGTTGCGATTTTAGAGGTTGTTGATACAGAAGAAAACAGTCTGACTATTGGAAGCATTGTGCAGTGGAAATTGAGGCATTTAGTGTTTGACAATGTGAAGGATTCACAATCAAACACCACTACAACTGATGACAAAACATCTCTTCATGGGAAAAGAAAGTACACCTTCCTACAGCGCAGCCAAAGGGATCTGAGCAACGAACCGAAAAGGCAGAAAATGGCGATGGAGGTTCAAATGGTCTCGACAGTTGCTTGTTGCAAGAGGAGGTGCTGTCAACATGCTGATTGGGATGCTATTGAAGAGGAGAGAGCAAGATACAAGACATTGTCCTGGAAGGTAGCTCGCAATTTTGTGTATGAGGCATTACGGTCATCTGTTGATGCTTCAGAACATCAGGTGGGGGGCATGGTCTTCCAGAGGGGTTTGGTCTGCATGAAGGCATGGAGAATCATTTATGGAGTCCCTCGAAGCACATTCTACAGAATCAAAACTGAGTTCGAGGAACAAAGGGTTCAACAGGCAGTCCATGGGAACGACGGTACGCACAAAACCAGGGGTCATGTTGTATATGGAGAGGCAATCTTCAAGAGGTTTGTCGAGACATGTAGCGAGCAGCAACCACATAAAACCCGCCTCTTGGAAGATGGAACACGAGACACCCAACGAGTTCTTCCTTCCATGTATACCAAGGGGGCCATATTGGAAGATGTGAATCGGGAACTCCAGAGTAATGGCTACAGGAAGCTGAGCCAATCTAGATTTAGTAGATTGTGGAGCAACAGGTTCAGGGATGTGAGTATAGGAAAGTACTCCAGCTTTTCAAAGTGTGACGAGTGCACTGCTATCAAAATGGCTTTGTTGAAGAATTCTTGCAGCGCTCAAGAGCGAGAGACGTTGGTTAGAAGGCGGCTCGACCACAACATCGAGCAGAGAAGCTGCAGGACTGCATATTATCATAACAGGATTCTCTCCATGGAGAGACCTGACTCTTACCTCTGCATCATCCACGACAAAATGGACCAGAAAAAGACGTGCTTACCTCGACTCAATCCTGCCCCCAAGGCAATCTCTTCATCCATGCAGTTGCCTGTGTCTCTGTTTGGCATAATCGCTCATGGGCATGGTGCCCAGAACTATGGGAACTTCTTTGTACCTCTATGGGGTGGCGGGGGTGCAAACATGATGATTGCGTCCCTAGCAAAACACTTAAGGTCTCTGCAAAGTGCGCAGACTGAGCTGAACGGCCAACCCTTGCATAAGGCCCTTGTCGATCGAACCCCATACAGGGTTCAGCTGGAGGAGGAGCAAAGGCTTGCAGTATCGCGTGGGGCCCCATGCCATCCCAGTGAATATGTTGGCCGTAAGATTGTAGGGTTATCACGTGAGGCCTCATGCCATTCTGACGAGGCTAGTCACCCGGTGAATGCACAGCCTCATCCAAACGAAGCAGAATCTCAAGGAAGTTCTTGCGGCTGATGTGGCCTTCCACCCCATTTTCTGCTCCAAACAGACAATGCTGGCAATGAGAACAAAAACATGTACGTCCTCGCGTACTTGGCGATGCTTGTTGCCAAAGGCATATTTGAAACGGTTACACTTGGCTTTCTCATGGTTGGGCACACTCATGAAGACGTCGATGCCATGTTCAGTCACCTGGTAGAGTCCCTCTGGCGATCCAATGTCCTCACCCTCCCACAACTCTACGATGAATTCCAAAATTGCATCAAAGGCACTGTTGAAGCTGCACTTGTGACAGAGGTTCCAGACTTTAAGGGGTTTGTAAGAGGCTATATCAGGGACGGATCAGAAACGCTGATTGGCCACTCCAAGCCTCTTCAGTTTCATTTCAGCATGCGTGACGGTGCTCCAGTGATGAGGTACAAGATGAGAGAATGGGACACAGTGTGGCTGCCAGTGGATGGCATTGAACTCTTCAAGAGAGATCCCATAACTGGGGAACCTATGATTCCTTAGGGTTCCCCACGGCCGATGCACCCGGATGGACTCAAAGACCAGGAAAGTATAGTGGCCGGGATTAGACAGCATATTGCCTTCTGGAAGAGGGGGTTGGTGTTTGGTGGAGAATCCTATTTTAAGAGGTGCAAGCCTTTGTTTGAATACTGAGAGAAGATTATATCTGCTATCCAAAATGGGCCGGTTGTATATGAAGAATTGGAAGAGTCCTTTTGGCCAGAACCCAGAGCACCAGATAGTAGCGGAACAATGTCCTCTGGAAATGCAGTGACAGATAACGATGTTGAGGATCACTATTGTGGGCTGAGGAATAAGAAGCCGGATTCAGCATTCAATCCAGTACAGGTCTGCAAAGGAATGGTCGTGCTTGTCAGACCCAGTAATAAAAAACAAATGATATGGGTGGGGCGCTGCATCACTGATGCAGAGGAGGACGCGGAAACTAACTCCTTCAATGTAACTGTGGAGTGGTTCAAGCCAAGTTCCGGATATACGAAGGATTGCCTAGAAAAGAGATGGGTGCTGAATCCAAGGGATCCCAGCATGAGTATATCGGTGGATAATGTTGTGCATGGTTGGATGCGGAAGCAGAGTGCCACCATCACCTTGCCAGACCATGCAAGAGATGCAGCAAGAGCATTCATAACCCGAGTTCAAGGTGAGATTCATTAATATTCCTTTACTAAGTTTCTAATGTATTTTATTTCAAGGTGAACAATCCGAATCTGAATCAGAGGAGGCTTGATATAGTGTGTGAGGTAAAACAAAGATGATGTGACATATGCATTTACCAATCACACGTGCATAAATCTAATAATATGGCGTGTGGCCCATATTAATGGCACATAAACCCATATTGTGGGCTTACGTGCTTTATGTACCATCATTCCCTTGCAGCGTGTGTGTTGGTTTCCTTTTATAACACAACGAACTCCATATTTTAGGGTGAAGAGCGTTCTCATGGCAAGCACAAAATCTGTAAGTGAGGCAGAAAAGGAGACGGAGAAGGAGATAGGTGAAGATGTAGAATATATAAGTCTTCCAAACTCCCCGTACTATACTCCAGGTGATCATTTTTCTGAACAAACGGCAACATTAACAACTATCGAGAACGCCCCAGTAACGTCAGAGACAACAATCCAAAGCAAAACAACTGACCCGGAGAAGGATGATAGTACCGCTGAGAGTACCAAAAAGGAGGTGTCCACTAGCGCTTAGGCTTATAATGGCATGTGCCCTCATGCCATTTACTTGATCACCAAATACCTTTTTCCCTTTGCACTAGTATATCTTAATACCAATCTGAGAAATAGAATGGCATATGCCCTCAGGCCTTTTACTAAATCACCTTTGAAAGAAATGCAAGCCTCTATGTCGTAAAAAAAAGGTACTAGAGAAATTCCTTAATAATATGAATGTTATTTAGTTTCATGAAAATACACTAAGGGTCAAATGAGTTAAATGACTTCTCCAGACTAGCAATGCCTCTTGCTACACCTTCACAATTAGATTCGTTAGAAAAAGATAACATTGAATAATATCTAAATGTTCTCACCATTAAGTTATATGTCTGGCTAATAGGAATGACGTTCATCTTGGAAAGCTCACCACACGCTCAATGAACAAACAAATAGTGTGTGCGCGCATGCCATCACTCTTCTTTAGCTTCAAATTCGGCTTGTTCACCTTGACAATGAGATTTATTATACAACCAGATGGACTCAGTCTGGACACAAAGTCACCGCGCTAGTCACCATGCCCCAGATATGTCTAGCCCCTGGACAAAAAACATATAATTTCACGTCATTTTCAAATACTTGAAAATTTGTACCTAGTCCCATTTTACTGAATAAATCCCACTTTAACGAAATAGAGCTTAGATGGTCTTCACGAGTTTCTGTGAGTGAGGAGCACTCGTCTACTTGCTGTACCCCTTGATACCTTGAATCCCTGGCACTGCCGTTGGACGCCCGGTCTGGCACGCCTGGCAATTGTGAGACAGTGAATCCCATGAGCGAAGTAGTGGATCGCCTGGACCATCCGGATGCTGGTCTTCCATGTCATCTTCTGCTTCTAAGCCAAATGATTTGCCTTCTCGTTGTTGTTTGCCTGTGTTACTCCAAGTTCTCTCCCATTTTTTCACTTTCTTCTTCTTCAGCATCTAAGTTCACCTTCCTAATAACTCATTGTAAGCGACTAATTTTTCCGTTCTACTTTAGTCACTTAACCACACCTCCAACCACTTAGAGGAGTCTCATTCACAACCTCCATAAGTCCAATTTAGGACTTGGGACTTGCTAGCCCCAAGAATGGCATCCATGCCACTCCACACTTGCACCTGGTCCAAGTGCTCCACGTGTCCGGTCCCAAGACCGACACCCAAAGGTACCACTGACATCTCGGCCCGTTACGCTAAGGCCATGCCCATTCACCTTTGCTGCACTAGTGATCCAATACCACTTGCATCACCATCCCGTCTCTCCAAGACTGGGCCATCTGTCCACGAGTGGTCATCCTGGATCCACTCCTTAGCATCCTTAGGATGCCCACAGACCTGGGGAATTGCCTTCCCGAAAGTTCCTTTGTCAGTTCCTACCAAGTCCCTTTCTGCCCCTAGCCGTGTTTGCCAACACTGCCACTGGATCGAGGCCCACAGGCCCGACCACTAAGTCCCATGGTCCTCTGGGACTTCTTCACCACACGACTGTGTCCTTGGTCACTACCCCAGAGGACTGCTCCTCTTCCTTTCCACAGTCTAGGCCTTTGGGACAACATTTCGGAACACCGTGGCCTTACGCGAGCCACCTGGGTACTCTCCCCGCCTTTCGCCTTTAGGTGCTCTAGCCATGGGCTTAGAGCGAGGTTCCGTTGAGCCACGCCTGGTATCCAAGTAGGTAGTGCCACCCACACTTGGACTGGGAGCATCGGCCAGTCGATCTCCCGGGGGAACTAGAGCCGGCTCTTGAACACTTCACCAAGCTACCCCGCTTGTCGGTCCGTATTCACTCTAGTCTTGGACTTCCCAGTGGTCAGTTCATCACCCAACATTGGGTCTGGCCTTCCTGGGCCAAACTGGCCTTTCCTGGCCAAACTGGCTCCACTGCAGTCCTCCCCCTACTATACTTTTGGAGCTCACCAAACCCCCCAGGGTCTGGGAGACGAACGCTTTGGGCTTTCACCCTCTCAGGCTCCGGACTCGGACTCGGACTCGGACTCGGACTCGGACTCGGATTCGGACTCGGACTCGGGCTCGGGCTCGGTCTCGGCCTCGGCCTCAGTCTCGGTCTCGGTCCCGATCTCGGTCTCGGTCTCGGTCCCGGTCTCGGTCTCGACTTCGGACTCCATCTCGGACTCCATCTCGGACTCCATCTCGGGTCCATCTCGGACTCCATCTTGGACTCCATCTCGGGTCCATCTCGGACTCCATTTCGGGTCCATCTCGGGTCCACCTCGGACTCCATCTCGGACTCCATCTCGGACTCCATCTCGGGTCCATCTCGGACTCCACCTCAGACTCCAACTCGGGTCCATCTCGGGTCCACCTCGGACTCCACTTCGGACTCTATCTCGGGTCCATCTCGGGTCCACCTCGGACTCCACTTCGGACTCCATCTCGAACTCCATCTCGAGTCCATCTCGGACTCCACTTCGGACTTCAACTCGGGTCCATCTCAGACTCCACTTCGGACTCCAACTCGGGTCCATCTCGGACTCCACTTCGGACTCCAACTCGGGTCCATCTCGGACTCCAACTCGGGTCCATCTCGGACTCCAACTCGAGTCCATCTCGGACACTCCCATGTGTCATGTGTTGGTCCTTTTGGGTCCCTTTTTGGAGCCTCGCTTTTTGCTCGCTTCGTGCTCGTTCCTCGAGCCCTTCTTTGGGAGTTCCACTCCCGCTCTTGACTTTTCAAGTCGGAGCTTTTGGTCCAACCGTGTTATGCTCGTTTGGCTCTCGCTTCAGCCACTACCACGTGGCACCCTTTCCGGCTCCACTTTGGGGGCTAGGGATTTTGTGTCTCACAACTCCACCACCCATAGACGAAGTTCGATGTCCTCATCGAACGGTAAACCCTTTCATAAAGTAACACCCACACGTGTTACCATTTCCATCCTTGGCACCTAGTCAATCTTTGTCTATGGTTTGACACCAAAGGCTCACCATGCCTTGTCCATCCTTTAAGGAGCGTAGTCTTTCCAACTTAGAGACTGATTGGACCACATGTAATGGTTCTCTCCTTTTATTGGTTTAGTGCTCGCTAAACCTCTTAGAGACCCTTCTCTAAGTCAATCCCACTACTCCTTCTCGAGTAGTCTCAATTTCCATCGATATAACCTCCGCACTTTGGAACTTTGAAGTTTGACTCCTTGGAGTCAATTTCCTAGGTGTCTCCGACACCTTGCCTTGCACCTTTTGTGCAACTCCACTTCCCTTCCTAGAAAGTTCTCTACTCGAGGGCACCATCATCCTCTCTTCTATTTCGTGCCAAAGTTCCAGTTATCATACTTTGTGCTAGGGCTGTTCATGGCCCTATCATTTGGCTACCTTACCGCTCCCTCCCTTGGAGCTTCCACTTTTGCCAAACCGGAGCATTTCGGAATCCCTCCTTGGAAACACACTTCCTTTCCCGCAACTTGTTAGCGTCCAACACATTAGTGTTCCTCGCCTAACTTTGTCACTTGGATTCCCCCCAAGGGATTCCACGGCCCTATCTTGGCCACTCATCTTTTGCTCCTATCCGTTGATTGTTGCACCAAGCAACATCGAATCTCTACCTCCCTCCTTGAGGTATTGTTTCGGTTCCATAGCAAAGACTCTTCTTTGCCAAGTCCGGAGGATGTTCACCCCTAGTACGTCTCTTTAGCATCTTCTGCTATGGGCTCTATCCACGGCCCAACTTCGTGACCCTCCCATGGGTCTTTTATAGAGACTACTTTCCTCGGACTCACTATGCCATCTCACGGACATAGTTTATTCCCCTTAGGTGCTCTTCCCACTTGGTCATCACGACCAAGCCACATCACCTTAAACAGTTCAATTTCAACATTTTGAACCAGGAACTTCATTCCTTAGCCAACCAAGGACCTTGTCCTTATCTGGCCATAAGATCACCTAGTGATCTCACCTTGGCACCTTAACAGAGTTGCCAAGAGGTACTTGGTCTTCTAGACCTCCAAGTTGTTGACTATAACCCCGGGGGCATCCCCCACACTTGGCGGTGCACCCAAGCTAGCCCTTACGGCCAAGGGTTCATAGCAACTGAGATTAGGTGTCCCCATCTCACTCACCACGACCTTGGTGCCACTTGCACCAAAGCGTTCAAGTTAGATATGCTGAGCTTTCACACTAAGCAATCTAAACGTGCATCACGACTCCGAGGCATCCCTCGCTTGGCGGTGTGCCCAAACCAGTCTCCCCACTGAGAGTCCATGACCACCGAAATATGAGTGTCCTCATATTCCAAACCATCACCACGCCCTAGTGATTTGGGACTCGAACCCAAGCACTAGAGGGTCGGGACTCGAACCCAACCTCCGTATATGCATCTACGGACGGCATCACACTAGATGCCTGGCGTGACTCCCCACGCCAGTGCACCAACCTATTTTTAAAGTGCGCTACAGATCACAGCTTAGGAACCTAGTTCCTCCACACTGCCAAGTCCTCTCACTTGACATGTCTGTGATCATGCATGGACTCCTCCATGCTCGGCCCCATGGCCCACCCCTTTTGAAGTTATCACCTTCAACTAGGGTTTTTGTTCCCCCGACGTGCCAATCTCACTTGGCAAGTCCTCCGACCATTGTAACATGGTTCCTGCATAAGCGTGAAAGTCCTTGACCATCGACTTTTGTTCAAAGCCCTCTCTTTGAACACTCGGGAACTACTTCCCTAACCTTGATAACCTTGCCTCATGGCAAGCTTCAAGACCACGCTTCTGCTGCGCCACTCTGATTTCGCGCGTTCCATAAACCATTTACACTTGGCCTTTCTAGGTACTACGCTACCTAGAATCGTCTTTGGGAACCTTGAAGGAACTCTGTCCCTCAGCTTGCTAAGGCCTCCCCTTTCGCAAGCTTTATAGTTGCCATATAGTCTAACATGGACAATTCCATATTTTAGACTCTCCATGGCATCACGGTTGCTAGCAACAACATCCTCGAGCACCCTCTTGCTTCTCCACTCCCAACTTTCATAACCACTGTTGGATATGTCCTTTGATTTCTATGGTTCAATTCCATCCCAATACTACTTGCCTTTGGCTTCACACCTTTCCTTCGGTCATTCTCCTCCAAACCAGGAGGATAGCTTTGCACTTTCTATCATGCCTTAGCAAGTATTCTTAGGGATGAACCTACCCAATAGCCCAGGGAGTGGTTCCTCAATCCGGGTATGCTCAGCTTATAATCCCACACACTGGGATTACATTGTTGCTTATGGGCCTTTACATGCCCATCACTAGCCTTGCCAAAATTCCATTTTTGGCTTTGTCCAACTCGGGTAGACAGTCCTCTCCTGTCTCCGCAACCTTGGACATTTGGATAGCACCTTCTATCCATCATTCGCTAGGGACTTAGTCCCTTGGGCTTTATCCATTGCCCTCGCGACATTAAACACCACCTTCTGGTGTTCTAGAGTGTTCGGGTGTCCCAATGATGGCTTTCTTGACAATGAGTATTTCCTTTTATGACATTGACTTACTATATCGCAACATAAGCAGCTTATCCCCTGTAAGGGTATATCCGACTTCCCTATATTAGAAGTCTTGGGTAGCTACCTTCTACCCGTTTAACCAGTTATTTTGCACCTCTTGCTTAGTTGCCTCATAGTTGTCAAGTCCTACAACTCATTGCTTGGTGCTTGCACACCTCCATCATTATCTGGGTCACCGCACTCCAACTGCATGCTCTGCCGCTTAGGCTATGCCATTCCCATTTCCATTGGAATTCCTTTGGCAAGGGGTTCTTATGAACCCACCAACATAGCCTCAAGGTATCACACCTTGGCACATTTGGTGTCTCCACACCATCAACTCCACGAGCCTACCTCTATGACACTTCCCCTTCGTGTTTAAGTCTTTGCCAAGACCAACACCGCTCTTTCTCATGCCAACCATCCGTTAGCACTACACCATAGAGGTCACACACAACTTTGTGTCAAAGTTGTTTTCTTCTGGGAACACCTTTCCCATAACTTTAGCATGGCACATTTTGCCATTGATGAGATACTCTTTGTTCTCATCCTTGGATCCTATGATCCCCCCCCATCCTTTGTGGGGTACAACTCACCTCAGTCCAAATGCTTCTATCAGTCCTTTTAGGACCATCCCTTGACTCTACTTGAGTCATCTAGCAGTTTTGGACTTGGTTAATCCACCGACCCGTAAGGTCCTACTTGTGAGGCACTAGCTCACCGGAATACAATTCTTGCATTCCTGTCCTACTCAAAAGGACTATTTTCACAAGTGTTACTCTGACACTTGATTTTGTTCTCTGGGGCCAAACTTTGCCCCTTAGGACTACTTGTCCATGTGATGAGAATACCAACTCATCCACTTAATACACCCCCAACTCCTTGGGTTGTTCCAGGATTTATTAGAGGTAGCCCCGGCTACCATTTCGAGGACTCGTGTCCTCATCCATACTTGACCTCTCACGGTCATCCATTCCGGTCTCACCTTCATGAGCACCAGCCTCCACCATGTGAGGATAAACTTGTGACTCCTTTATTGTTTTTGGAGTCTCTATCTTCCCCGTGATCCCAACTATAGTTGTTTACCCCAACTACATTAGCCCGTTTGCTGAGTCAAACGCTCATCTGGATCACCTCCTCAACTCAATGAGGAAAACCTTGCACTGTTCCCAAGATCCCAAAGTCGTTCCATTATTGGCCCCTTTTCTATCCACCACCTTGTCTACAAGTTCACACATGAACTGTAATGGAGAGCCATGTCTTCCCGACCTGCTACTCCTCAAGGATAGGCCCACTTCTCGGACCTTCCATTACCAACACCAGTGGTGATATACTTGAGCACCAATAAAAGTCGGACTAAGGAATAGCTCCGATACCAAGTTGTAAGCGACTAATTTTTCCGTTCTACTTTAGTCACTTAACCACACCTCCAACCACTTAGAGGAGTCTCATTCACAACCTCCATAAGTCCAATTTAGGACTTGGGACTTGCTAGCCCCAAGAATGGCATCCATGCCACTCCACACTTGCACCTGGTCCAAGTGCTCCACGTGTCCGGTCCCAAGACCGACACCCAAAGGTACCACTGACATCTCGGCCCGTTACGCTAAGGCCATGCCCATTCACCTTTGCTGCACTAGTGATCCAATACCACTTGCATCACCATCCCGTCTCTCCAAGACTGGGCCATCTGTCCACGAGTGGTCATCCTGGATCCACTCCTTAGCATCCTTAGGATGCCCACAGACCTGGGGAATTGCCTTCCCGAAAGTTCCTTTGTCAGTTCCTACCAAGTCCCTTTCTGCCCCTAGCCGTGTTTGCCAACACTGCCACTGGATCGAGGCCCACAGGCCCGACCACTAAGTCCCATGGTCCTCTGGGACTTCTTCACCACACGACTGTGTCCTTGGTCACTACCCCAGAGGACTGCTCCTCTTCCTTTCCACAGTCTAGGCCTTTGGGACAACATTTCGGAACACCGTGGCCTTACGCGAGCCACCTGGGTACTCTCCCCGCCTTTCGCCTTTAGGTGCTCTAGCCATGGGCTTAGAGCGAGGTTCCGTTGAGCCACGCCTGGTATCCAAGTAGGTAGTGCCACCCACACTTGGACTGGGAGCATCGGCCAGTCGATCTCCCGGGGGAACTAGAGCCGGCTCTTGAACACTTCACCAAGCTACCCCGCTTGTCGGTCCGTATTCACTCTAGTCTTGGACTTCCCAGTGGTCAGTTCATCACCCAACATTGGGTCTGGCCTTCCTGGGCCAAACTGGCCTTTCCTGGCCAAACTGGCTCCACTGCAGTCCTCCCCCTACTATACTTTTGGAGCTCACCAAACCCCCCAGGGTCTGGGAGACGAACGCTTTGGGCTTTCACCCTCTCAGGCTCCGGACTCGGACTCGGACTCGGACTCGGACTCGGACTCGGACTCGGACTCGGATTCGGACTCGGACTCGGGCTCGGGCTCGGTCTCGGCCTCGGCCTCAGTCTCGGTCTCGGTCCCAATCTCGGTCTCGGTCTCGGTCTCGGTCTCGGTCCCGGTCTCGGTCTCGACTTCGGACTCCATCTCGGACTCCATCTCGGACTCCATCTCGGACTCCATCTCGGGTCCATCTCGGACTCCATCTTGGACTCCATCTCGGGTCCATCTCGGACTCCATTTCGGGTCCATCTCGGGTCCACCTCGGACTCCATCTCGGACTCCATCTCGGACTCCATCTCGGGTCCATCTCGGACTCCACCTCAGACTCCAACTCGGGTCCATCTCGGGTCCACCTCGGACTCCACTTCGGACTCTATCTCGGGTCCATCTCGGGTCCACCTCGGACTCCACTTCGGACTCCATCTCGAACTCCATCTCGGGTCCATCTCGGACTCCACTTCGGACTTCAACTCGGGTCCATCTCGGACTCCACTTCGGACTCCAACTCGGGTCCATCTCGGACTCCAACTCGGGTCCATCTCGGACTCCAACTCAAGTCCATCTCGGACACTCCCATGTGTCATGTGTTGGTCCTTTTGGGTCCCTTTTTGGAGCCTCGCTTTTTGCTCGCTTCGTGCTCGTTCCTCGAGCCCTTCTTTGGGAGTTCCACTCCCGCTCTTGACTTTTCAAGTCGGAGCTTTTGGTCCAACCGTGTTACGCTCGTTTGGCTCTCGCTTCAGCCACTACCACGTGGCACCCTTTCCGGCTCCACTTTGGGGGCTAGGGATTTTGTGTCTCACACTCATCTGGTGGTGCGCTTTTAGTGCTCACTGGTTGCATATGAGCTTCTTCTCCTTCTTCTGTGCTGGAACTTTGCTCCAAGCACACATCTTGCTTTAGCTTGCCAGCCTGCTTCTTGTTCTTCCAAACCGAGAAGCTCTGGGCTCAAAAACTCCAGCATTCCAGTGTTATTCGGCTCCACCTCCATTGACAATCTCTGCAGGGTAGTGAAATTCGGACAGACCCACGATGCCATGCAGTTGATAGATAGATATGGATATGAAAATCTTTGAGGAGCTCGCAGGAAAAAAAGTGGGAGAGAAGAAGATCTAGCGCGATGCATGTCTCCATTGTTGCACTTAGTTTATATTAATTCAATTTTTTAATTATTATGAAATCTTCTTTACTATGGTAGAAATGTTTAGGAAGGAAATTATAATAATTTGCTACACATTTCATGTAGCAACACTTTTTTGATTAATAGTAGTGTTATTTTTATTTATTATTCAATTGATCAAATAAAAGTTTATAATTATAAACATGTTCATAATTTATAAACACAAAATTAATTTTATTGCATATCAACCATTAGATGGTAAATTAAAAAAGAATATACTAGAAAGTGTTTAAGAAATTTTATAATTTTAAATACAAGACTAATCTAAATGAATAACAACCTTTACATGGTAAAATATCCTAGAATATCTAAACATATTTTAAGTATATCCACTACCATCCCAGTCCCCTTACAAGTTTGTTTAAGCAAACCAAAAAATATGTTAAATAAATTATAATTTAAATGAATAACAATTAATTGGTAGAATATCCTAAAATATTCAAATATACTTTAAATATATAGATGTGTACTTAAGCATATGCTGTGACAAAAAGTGGAAGAAATCAAGATCTTTGCCCTAATTGCGATTGCATTCCAAAATGGTAGATCTTTTGAGATAATTGCCTGAAAATTGTGAATAGAAGTAGCAGATTGGGAGCTTCCAATCTAACCTTAGCACAAAGTAAGAGCAGCGTAAAGTGTCTTTGTTTATTCTAGTCAATATGTTTCATTACTTGCGGAGAAGTAGAACCAATGCAAGTGGACAAGCCCACATGAGCGTGAACCCGACCCCCTCACCCACATCCACCTCTTTACCATCCGGTGTTGTCCAGTTGAACCTGTCGAGAAGATTGGCAAGAACAAAATGAACAGCAGTCATCCCCAAGTTCATCCCTGGGCAGGATTGCCGGCCAAAGCCAAACGTCATGAGTTCCACAGCCACATTGAATTTGCTGCTCATCCTCTCCGGGATGAACTCCAGAGGGTTCTTCCAGATGCTTGGATCCCGGCTGATGGTGTAGAGGTTGATCAACACTTGGGTCTTGGCTGGGATCATGTAGCCAGCTTCTTCAAGCTTTCATACATGTCGATAAGAAATTAAGAGATCTAGCAAGGATCAAACCTTAGTGGATCCATGCATACAATACACAATCCTTGAAAGATTTGCTTGCTGGTTGTGTTGACTGTGCTCAGAACACTATAGTACATCTATCTTCTCAAAAACTACTTTACTTCTCAATTAGGGTTTGGAATATACTACAGCTATGTTGGCCTATACAAAATTAAGTCTTCCAAGATGTTTTTTGGATTTCAAACAGTTCATTTGTCTGGTGTGACTCCCCACACCGGTGCACCAAATTATACCTTATGGATCACAGATTAGGAACCTAGTTCTTCTGAACTGCGAAGTCCTTTTACTTGATAAGTCTGTGATTATTGTAGCGCACGTGGTTTTTACTTTTTATCCTATAGTGATTTACCATAGGATAACCACAAAGCGGAACCTATGTGCCACGTGTCACATGCCACGTGTCCAAAGGACAGGGAACAATCCTAGAGTATCCAGCATCCTAATACTAGAACCAACACGCAAAACGGAGCTAAACGGAGTCTAGTGCTATTTTAGCATATCGGTGGCCTAACGCGAGGACATGGGTACTCCACCAACTAGCATGGAATGGAACTTGGGCTTAGACCCAAGCCAGACACAGAACAAAGACAAACACGCAAGTGGGAGTTAGACTATGCCTTAAGTTGGTCAGCCATGCCCGACCTACCCACTATCCCTACTATACATTTGGAACCTACAGCCCTTCCCCCCCCCCCCTTGAGGAACACACGCTTTGGGCTTTCACCCCAAGCCTCCCTTAGTATAAGGAGTTAGTCTCTAGGACAAGCTCGAAATTTACTAAATATGGAATGACGCTAAAATGTGAATTTGGACACGGGACGAACACCATTGTGTTTAGGCCGATCTCTACATTCCGTAGATATGCCAAATGAGCAAATCTGGACACTTTTCATAAATAGCATTTGGGACCGAAATGAGACTAACACAAAGGGCATGATAGCGAAGGCGTTTGGCAGACATGGTAAGCTATCATCTAGTGATATTGAGGGACCAAGCTCAATATCGCGGGGGTTCCCAACACTAGCAACTGCAAGTCAACGAATGAGTTTCTCTAACTAGGTCAAGTATGCTTGACTAAATAGACACTTAGGAATTCCTTCCTTATGCTCATTTGGTCAAGTGCACATGTGAGGACCAGTTTCTCAACTAGCTTAGGCGGAGATTGATAACGGGTCCAGCAATACCGACCTCCTGCCGTCGTGGCAGTAAGGTAAGAGTGTCCATAAGGACTAGTCGACAGGTAACTTTCGATACCCGAAGTCACATTCGCGACACTCTCCCCCCTAGGGAAGATCGACATCCTTGTCGATACATACTTGAGTCTAGAATACCGCCAAGGAAACAACTCCAGAAAAAGTTCACGGTATTCACACTATGTGAGAAATGCACTAACTTAAATGAGTTAGGAAGTAACCTCTTTGTCTAACGTGGATGCGCTACCAACTCAAACACCTTCTGGCCGTCGCCGACAAAGAAATGACCAACGGAGTCAGCCACCCTTGCTGCTCTAGAAGTCACCCAGCTTACAAAAGTGTGATATGCCCCTGCCCGCAAGAACATAGAGAGAGAAGCCAGAGGCCCCAACCCTTCTGAGCAAAGAAACCAAACCCGTCGGTAAGGTTTAGATAGACTACTGTAAACATGCAGTTAGAGTTGTTTACACGGTCACGCCCTTTGGAATAAGGAACATCGACAAAGAGGCAGTGTTAGGCGCTAGCTTTGACTACATGGTCAACATCGGTCAAAGGGAGGCTCAAGGGTATATTAAGGCATGTTAGGGTAAGGGACTAACCTACCCTAGGGCTCACAGTGGAGCGGCACCATAGTGGAGCTTTTGAGGTAGCTCGGGGGTGGTTGGGTGGTGAGGAATCTCAAAAGGTGGTGTAGCATAGTCTAGGGCGACTAGATCTCTGTTTTTTTTCACTAGATCATAACATTGGTATCAAAGAAGTTGGTTGCGATGGCCGACCAAGCTGAACGCTAGAATCCTATTGTCGATGGTGGTGCCGACAATGGTGCTGACGAAGCTGAGGAGATTTGGACCATTCAAGATGTGGTTCATGAGCTACAAGCCCTTAACCGAAATCAGCAAGAGATGCAAGACGAGATGCATGGCATGATGGATACCATGTGTGGGCGTGTTGAGGCACTCGAGACTGGACGGGGTAGCGCTCCAAGTAAGCCTTCTTTGGTAGATCGACTCAAGATTCCAACTTTTTCCGGTGATGGTGGTGTGGACGAGTGTCTCGCTTGGCTAGCCAATGTGAAGAAGTTCTTGGCTGCTAGGGGAACTCTGGATGCAGAGGCTTTAGTGGCTATTCTGATGGTTTTGTGTGATGCGGGTCTTCGATGGTGGAATTGGCTTGAGGAGTCCCATGTTGCAAATAAGAAACCACCAGTGTCTACCATGGATGAGTTTGAGGCTGCTTTCCGTTTACGTTTTGCCCCTCATTATGATGTGGAGAATGCTCGTACAGAACTTCAACATTTCCAGCAAGGGAAAATGATGCTTGGGGACTATATTGAGAAGCTTACTCGCTTGATTAGTCATGTTCCAACGAAGGATCCAGATCAGAACAAGTCCTACTTCATTGATGGCCTACATAGTGAGAGCATGCGGCAACACTTGCATCATTCTCAACCTACAAAGAGTTTGGAGGAGCTCTTTGATGCGGCTCGTCGACTTGACAATGATAAGCACAAGTCTCGCAAGCGTTCCCAAAGTCCTTTTATCAAGAATCATCGTGATGATTGCCATGGACACAAGGATGGGAACAAGCATCACAAGTTGTGAAGTCAATGGTGACTACTTCGGATGCAAAGGGGTCCAAGAAGCAGAAGTTCTTTGTGAAGAATTATAGACAGGGTTGTCATCATTGCAGGGAACTTGGACACTACAAGGCTGATTGTCCGCAGTTGAAGAACAAGCAGTAGGACAAGAAGAATGGCCAATCTTCTTCTCACAGTAAGTCAGATACTAAAAAGTTGCAAACTTTGCAGCGTGAGGATGAGGAGAACGACCATTCTGGTCGGAGGAAGCGACTTTCAATCATTGCTCGTCAGCTCAACTGTGTGTGGAACAAGATGGAGCTCGAGGATACGCGTGAATCAACTTTAATGCTGGAGGGCATGTTCCGTGGCAATCCAGTGTGGATTTTACTAAATAGTGGGAGTGATGACAACTTTGTTTCGGCAAAGTTTGTTGCGGAGTATGGCTTGGTCACACGCGGAGTTCTTTCATACACAGTGGAAGGTGTAGCTACCTCTGCTCAGTATTTTGATGCTTGTGTCGAGGGGTTGGAAGTGTTGGTTGGCAAAACCACACTTGTGGAGACTTTTTATCTCGCAGATATCCATCGTGTGGATCTCATCCTTGGGATGCCATGGTTGGTGAAGGTGGATCCAGAGATAAAGTGGAGTATTAAGCATATCTCGCTGGAGTATGGTGGCATTAAAGATGTGTGGTTTGGCAAGGGCATTCAACCCCCAGTTGTATGCTCTCAAATACATCTTTGAAGCGGGCTTGTCATAATGGAAAAACACTTTCTAGTTACTTGTTGTTTGTTCGTGACTTGGGGGACCAAGGCACGTGTGGGGGAGAAGCAGCAGTATGAGATGTACTAGACAAGTTTTCTGATGTTTTTCCACATGAACTTCCTCATGGGTTGCCTCAGTTACGAGGTGTGGAGCATGGGATTACATTGGAGCCGAGAACGTGGCCAATTTACCGGCGTCCATTTCGGTTAAGTTATGCGGAGGAGCAAGAAGTTCAACGACAAGTCAAGGAGTTACTTGAGTTTGGATTCATTCAGCCAAGTAAGTCTCTGTTTGGTGCTCCGGTCTTGCTTGTGAAGAAGAAGGACGGTTCAATGCGGATGTGTATTGACTACCGCGCTTTGAACAAGAAGACAGTGAAGGATAAGATGCCGATGCCACGTGTGGATGATATCCTGGACAAGCTTGGTGAAGCACGAGTGTTTACCAAGATTGATCTGAGGAGTGGATATCATCAGATTGCAATGGATGATGCATCTATCTCCAAGACGGCATTCAACACAAGCTTCGGATATTTTGAGTTTACAGTTATGTCGTTTGGTTTGATAAATGCACCGGCCACATTTACTCGGTTGATGACGGAGGTATTTGGGCGTTATCTTCATGAGTTTGTGGAGATTTCTTTGGACGATATTCTTGTTTTTAGCAAGAATATGGAGGAGCATAAGGTGCAATTGCGCAAGGTTCTTTTGTTACTCCGAGACAGCAAACTTTATGCAAAGAAGAGCAAATGTGAATTTGCAAAGTCGGAGGTGGAATATCTAGGCCATATTGTGACATCTAAGGGTGTCAAGACAGATCTAAGGAAGGTGGCTGTGGTGGAAAACTGGTCTACACCTACTATAGTGGCCGAGTTGCGTAGTTTTCTTGGTATGGCTAGTTACTACCGACGTTTCGAGCATAAGTTTGCAGAGGTGGCTATTCCTTTGACGCAGTTGTTATGCAAGAATGTGCCATTCAAGTGGAACAAGCCACAAGAGGAGAGTTTTGTGGCGCTGAAGCGATTGTTGAGCGAGACTCCAGTGCTTCGCATTGCTAATCTATCGAAACCTTATGAGGTGACATGCGATGCGAGTAGTTATGCACTGGGAGGAGTTCTCATGCAAGAGGGAAAGCCTATTACATATGAGAGTCAAACTTTGAATTCTGCAGAGCAACGCTATTCCACATATGAGCAAGAGTTACTCTCTATTGTTCATGCTTTGTGGACGTGGCGGCATTATCTTTATGGTGTAGTGTTCGTGGTGTTGATAGATCACAAACCACTTGTGTATCTTTTCACACAGAAGGAGTTGAACACTAAGCAAGCTCGTTGGATGGTCAAACTCATGGAGTTTGGGGAGTTTCCTATTGAGCATCGTCCGGGAAAATCAAATGTGGTGGCAGATGCGTTATTTCGTATTCGTCATGTGACGACATTACAAACACGATTTTGTCATCATTTGAGTAAGGTGGTCAGTGAGTTTGGGCAATTGCTTGAGCATGCTCGGGCTCAGGATGCTGAGGTGGCCTCTTTGCAAGACTAGATGGAAGCCCCTTTCTCATTGGTGGATGGGATTCTCTACTACAATGGCCGTGTATATTTGCCACAGGTGGATGCGTTAATTACTTAAATTTTATTCCACTATCATGATCATCTAGAGGCCGGTCATTTTGGGGGAAAAAGACGTATGAGTTGATTAAGCACAACTTTTATTGGAGGAATATGAAGGTTGATATCCTCAAGTATTGTAAATCATGCAAGCTTTGTCAGCGGGTTAAGGTGCTACGGCTGCAGTTTACTTGGAGAAGGTTTTTCCTGATTTTGGTTTGCCGGAGGACATCATTAGTGATCGAGATTCAAAGTTCACCAATGGATTTTGGAAAAGCTTTGCAAAGGCTATGCAAGTGACTTTGAAACTCTCAACTGGAGATCATCCTCAGACAGATGGGCAAACCGAGCATGTGAATCAAGTGGTGGAAGATATGCTACGTTATAGCATTGGTCAAAGGCAAGGACAGTGGGATCTATATCTTCCGTTGGTGCAATTTGCTTACAACAATAGCCAACACAGTGGAACCAAGCTAAGTCCTTATTTTGCCATGTTTGGAAGGCATCCTCGAATAGTGGTGGAGTGGGTTTGCATTTGAGTAAGGACGTTCAAGATAAGCTTGATTCCGAGGTGACTGATTTGGCTACAGAACTTGATGAGATTTTGGTGGTGTGCAAACGGAATTTGCAAGCAACTCAGGATAGAGCGGAGAAGTTTGCCAATGAGTATCGCCAATTCCGGGAATATAAGGTGGGTGATCTCGTTTTTGTGCGAGTGATCTTTCTGTCAAGTGAGCGGCAAAACACCTTGGTGCCTTACAGACAGGGAAGAGTGATAAAATTTCCCATCGATATGCTGGTCCATATGAAGTGCTGGAGCGCATTGGTAAAGCAACTTATCGGGTGCGGCTGCCAGCTGGGGTGAAAATTCATCCGGTATTTTATGTCAGCTAGTTGAATTGGTGTACTATGTCAGAGTGACGGGCCTAATGCCTCCTTGATGTATACAGCAGTGGAAGATGTACCAGGAGCTTGAGCAGGGTTCCCCAGAAAGGGTAATCACCGGTACAATTCGTCTTTGGGACAAGGACTTTGTTGGGGGGGAAGAATTGTTAGGCGTCAGCTTTGACTACGTGGTCAACGTCGGTCAAAGGGAGGCTCAAGGGTATATTAAGGCATGTTAGGGTAAGGGACTAACCTACCCTAGGGCTCATAGTGGAGCGGCGGCACAGTGGAGCTTTTAAGGTAGCTCGAGGGTGGTTGGAACCTCAAGAGGTGGCGTAGCATAGTCTAGGGCGACTAGATCTTTGTCTTTTTGCGCCGGATCATAACAGGTGGGTTATGTGACCAGTTAATAGTAGCAACCCCATGACTAGAGATTTCAACATGCACACGAAGTGCTGATGCCTATACTGGCCCAAACTCAAAGATTAATATATGGACAATATCAAAGTCATAGACAATAATATCTTGGAGCCTGAATTATCAGTGAATATATCTTAGATTAGAACACAAAAGTATTCCAAGTAAGTTATCATTCGATAAATGAGTAGTATAGAATAGGAACCACCAAGATCACTATCATTGGAAAACATAGGATTCACCATCTAACAAAATTCAATAGCTAGCGGATCATCAATGATAAAACGTAACTACTGAAGATGGTAGACAGTATGTCAAACAACTTACTAAAAATAACTCAAAGAACACAAAGTATCATTGACTGACAAACACAATGCTCACGAATGTATCACCCAAAGGAAATAACATCCAAATCTATCAAAACTAACTCAAGTAATAATCAAAAGAATAGAATGAATGCGATAAGACCAACAAACACTCATTCATGCCAACTATTACACTAGCTAATCAAGCTCTATTTCGTTAAAGTGGGATTTATTCAGTAAAATGGGACTAGGTACACATTTTCAAGTATTTGAAAATGACGTGAAATTATATGTTTTTTGTCCAGGGGCTAGACATATCTGGGGCATGGTGACTAGCGCGGTGACTTTGTGTCCAGACTGAGTCCATCTGGTTGTATAATAAATCTCATTGTCAAGGTGAACAAGCCGAATTTGAAGCTAAAGAAGAGTGATGGCATGCGCGCACACACTATTTGTTTGTTCATTGAGCGTGTGGTGAGCTTTCCAAGATGAACGTCATTCCTATTAGCCAGACATATAACTTAATGGTGAGAACATTTAGATATTATTCAATGTTATCTTTTTCTAACGAATCTAATTGTGAAGGTGTAGCAAGAGGCATTGCTAGTCTGGAGAAGTCATTTAACTCATTTGACCCTTAGTGTATTTTCATGAAACTAAATAACATTCATATTATTAAGGAATTTCTCTAGTACCTTTTTTTTACGACATAGACGCTTGCATTTCTTTCAAAGGTGATTTAGTAAAAGGCCTGAGAGCACATGCCATTCTATTTCTCAGACCGGTATTAAGATATACTAGTGCAAAGGGCCACATGCCATCACGCCTCCTCTGATTCAGATTCGGATTGTTCACCTTGAAATAAAATACATTAGAAACCTAGTAAAGGAATATTAATGAATCTCACCTTGAACCCGGGTTATGAATGCTCTTGCTGCATCTCTTGCATGGTCTGGCAAGGTGATGGTGGCACTCTGCTTCCGCATCCAACCATGCACAACATTATCCACCGATATGCTCATGCTGGGATCCCTTGGATTCAGCACCCATCTCTTTTCTAGGCAATCCTTCGTATATCCGGAACTTGGCTTGAACCACTCCACAGTTACATTGAAGGAGTTAGTTTCCGCGTCCTCCTCTGCATCAGTGATGCAGCGCCCCACCCATATCATTTGTTTTTTATTACTGGGTCTGACAAGCACGACCATTCCTTTGCAGACCTGTACTGGATTGAATGCTGAATCCGGCTTCTTGTTCCTCAGCCCACAATAGTGATCCTCAACATTGTTATCTGTCACTGCATTTCCAGAGGACATTGTTCCGCTATTATCTAGTGCTCTGGGTTCTGGCCAAAAGGACTCTTCCAATTCTTCATATACAACCGGCCCATTTTGGATAGCAGATATAATCTTCTCCCAGTATTCGAGCAAAGGCTTGCACCTCTTAAAATAGGATTCTCCACCAAACACCAACCCCCTCTTCCAGAAGGCAATATGCTGTCTAATCCCGGCCACTATACTTTCCTGGTCTTTGAGTCCATCCGGGTGCATCGGCCGTGGGGAACCCTGAGGAATCATAGGTTCCCCAGTTATGGGATCTCTCTTGAAGAGTTCAATGCCATCCACTGGTAGCCACACTGTGTCCCATTCTCTCATCTTGTACCTCATCACTAGAGCACCGTCACGCATGCTGAAATGAAACTGAAGAGGCTTGGAGTGGCCAATTAGCGTTTCGGATCCGTCCCTGATGTAGCCTCTTACAAACCCCTTAAAGTCTGGAACCTCTGTCACAAGTGCAGCTTCAACAGTGCCTTTGATGCAATTTTGGAATTCATCGTAGAGTTGTGGGAGGGTGAGGACATTGGATCGCCGGAGGGACTCTGCCAGGTGACTGAACATGGCATCGACGTCTTCATGAGTGTGCCCAACCATGAGAAAGCCAAGTGTAACCGTTTCAAATATGCCTTTGGCAACAAGCATCGCCAAGTACGCGAAGACGTACATGTTTTTGTTCTCATTGCCAGCATTGTCTGTTTGGAGCAGAAGATGGGGTGGAAGGCCACATCGGCCGCAAGAACTTCCTTGAGATTCTGCTTCGTTTGGATGAGGCTGTGCATTCACCGGGCGACCAGCCTCGTCGGAATGGCATGAGGCCTCACGTGATAACCCTACAATCTGACGGCCAACATATTCACTGGGATGGCATGGGGCCCCACGCGATACTGCAAGCCTTTGCTCCTCCTCCAGCTGAACCCTGTATGGGGTTCGATCGACAAGGGCCTTATGCAAGGGTTGGCCGTTCAGCTCAGTCTGCGCACTTTGCAGAGACCTTAAGTGTTTTGCTAGGGACGCAATCATCATGTTTGCACCCCCGCCACCCCATAGAGGTACAAAGAAGTTCCCATAGTTCTGGGCACCATGCCCATGAGCGATTATGCCAAACAGAGACACAGGCAGCTGCATGGATGAAGAGATTGCCTTGGGGGCAGGATTGAGTCGAGGTAAGCACGTCTTTTTCTGGTCCATTTTGTCGTGGATGATGCAGAGGTAAGAGTCAGGTCTCTCCATGGAGAGAATCCTGTTATGATAATATGCAGTCCTGCAGCTTCTCTGCTCGATGTTGTGGTCGAGCCGCCTTCTAACCAACGTCTCTCGCTCTTGAGTGCTGCAAGAATTCTTCGACAAAGCCATTTTGATAGCAGTGCACTCGTCACACTTTGAAAAGCTGGAGTACTTTCCTATACTCACATCCCTGAACCTGTTGCTCCACAATCTACTAAATCTAGATTGGCTCAGCTTCCTGTAGCCATTACTCTGGAGTTCCCGATTCACATCTTCCAATATGGCCCCCTTGGTATACATGGAAGGGAGAACTCGTTGGGTGTCTCGTGTTCCATCTTCCAAGAGGCGGGTTTTATGTGGTTGCTGCTCGCTACATGTCTCGACAAACCTCTTGAAGATTGCCTCTCCATATACAACATGACCCCTGGTTTTGTGCGTACCGTCGTTCCCATGGACTGCCTGTTGAACCCTTTGTTCCTCGAACTCAGTTTTGATTCTGTAGAATGTGCTTCGAGGGACTCCATAAATGATTCTCCATGCCTTCATGCAGACCAAACCCCTCTGGAAGACCATGCCCCCCACCTGATGTTCTGAAGCATCAACAGATGACCGTAATGCCTCATACACAAAATTGCGAGCTGCCTTCCAGGACAATGTCTTGTATCTTGCTCTCTCCTCTTCAATAGCATCCCAATCAGCATGTTGACAGCACCTCCTCTTGCAACAAGCAACTGTCGAGACCATTCGAACCTCCATCACCATTTTCTGCCTTTTCGGTTCGTTGCTCAGATCCCTTTGGCTACGCTGTAGGAAGGTGTACTTTCTTTTCCCATGAAGAGATGTTCTGTCATCAGTTGTAGTGGTGTTTGATTGTGAATCCTTCACATTCTCAAACACTAAATACCTCAATTTCCACCGCACAATGCTTCCAATAGTCAGACTGTTTTCTTCTGTGTCAACAACCTCTAAAATCGCAACTCCAATATCATCCCAGCCCAATTCTTGATTAGCAACCGCATCTCTTGGATCGACAACTGTGGCTAAGCCCTCAGCTACCACCTCCCCCTCGGGGTTGTTTAGAAACACCTTTGCCTGAATCCATGTAGCACGGTTCTTAAGATCCACGGAGGGAACATGCGTCGCACTTGCGCTGTCCCCAACATCTACTTTCTTCTGCAGATTTTTCAAGGCAACAACAACATTTACCCCGACGACCATCTCTCCTCGTTCAATAGCGACCACATTCCCATCGAAGACAGTCTCTACTGATGTAGCAGCATTGCCTTCCCCAAGCCTTTGACAGTGTATAATAAAGTTCCGATCCATAGACACAAGGGTCCCTTTTGCAACTCTCTTCCCACCATTCAAAATGTAAACCTTTTCCCCAACCCTGAAGGCCATTCTGAAAGTGCAGAAAAGAAGTTAAGACCATACAAAAAATGATTGGAGAATGGCCTAAATCATAACATACCAACGACCATCTCTCCTCGTTCAATAGCGACCACATTCCCATCGAAGACAGTCTCTACTGATGTAGCAGCATTGCCTTCCCCAAGCCTTTGACAGTGTATAATAAAGTTCCGATCCATAGACACAAGGGTCCCTTTTGCAACTCTCTTCCCACCATTCAAAATGTAAACCTTTTCCCCAACCCTGAAGGCCATTCTGAAAGTGCAGAAAAGAAGTTAAGACCATACAAAAAATGATTGGAGAATGGCCTAAATCATAACATACCAAATAGCATGAGGCCTCATGCCATCTTGATATACACACAGCTGCAGGCAAGTAAAAACATACATGACAATACGTTAGCCATGAAATTGCAAGGGCCCAAGATGGCATGTGGCCTCATGCCATTTCTAAATGTGGTCCTAAACCATTCCATGGTGAACATACCAGGAAGCACAAGTGCCGATTATCAAGAGGAAGCGGTAGCCACACCAAAGACAGTGCCGCTCGCAACACCGCAACTACTCGTAGCGCCGCTCGCAACACCACAACTGCTCGTAGCGCCGCTCGCACAAACTGCCACTCGCATAAACTGCCACTCGCAATGGCGCTCGCAATGCCGCAACCGCTTGTAGACGCATAAACCACAGCTCACAACGCCGCTTACACAAGCAGCGCTCACTGCGCTCAGCGGAACCAAGAACACGGTGCACAAAAATGATAGACCTAGGAATGAGTTCGAGAATTCAAAAATAACACATGCTTGAATGTCACATCAAATCCTCTGACAAACCAGATCTTATGATTCCTCTGACAAATTTCAAACTGAGTAGCTTCTAGACTTTGCTGTCGGAGGTTGAACTTTGTCACATCATGTCCTTGCCTCGATCCAGCTGTGCCATGTCAGTGATTCGAACTTTGCCATGCCATGTCAGCGATCTGCGCCAAGATTATTCGACGTGTAAAGGAATAATTATGCTGTGTGTGTACGTCCATTTATGGCAATATAAGGCCACACGCCATTCAAAGAATAATGCTAGTCGAGCATTTTTTGGTGCATTTTTGGGTTCAAAATTGCATGAGCCCACACGCTATAAAGTTTACCTGTACCAAAAATAGAAACAGCTTTATTTACTTGGGAATTTAAGTGGTTGAGGCATTTTTAAACTTACAAACACATGCCCTACTTACATTCATTTGGTTGCTTAAAATTCAAAAATATTATAAACCTTTCTTTTTGCATTTTCAATGTTTTCAATTATGGTTTTTGATTTTCGCAGGACCAGCCTAGTAATCTATTTGCATCCCGTCATGTTTATAGCTAGTTTTCGTTTGTCCCCTTCGCTGGCCTGAGATACATCTGCTCGGAATCTGCCTCTTACAGCATTTGCCCAGAAAGGGCATCTTTCTTCACGCAGCATTTGCCACATGTTTAGGGTTAGGGTTTAGGGTTTAGCAATTCAGTAGCTTGATAAACATGCAAATACAGAACTTGATGCAAAATCCTTTGATATGTCACAATGCCCCTAGGACCATAAACACATTTCAATAGAGAGGGTCCTTTCATTTCATAACTCCTTATATAGATCTTGGTGAAACCAGAGTTAGTGAAGTTGGTTTCTTGTGATCCCGCATCTGATTGTGATGTCCCTTTGCAGTGTCGATGGAAAGGTCAATGCACACCAAACTGTAGAATCTTGGAGCAAAATAACGGTCGGATCTATGGCAAATGCCCCTGAAACATTGTAAGGCTCGTGTGGTCTCATGTGGTGTCCGATCGAGATGCTTCTATGCAGGGTCATCAAGAAGGACATTGTATACCATTCTGTAAAATCTAGTTGCGATCTAACGGTTGGATCTCCAGGAAACTCAAAAAAATCTCGCGCGTGTTAGAATATTCTAGGAATATACTCCTATGTGCTCCTGAAAATGGCATGCGGCCCCATGGAAAAGGGAGAAAAAGACAAGCTCGAGGATTCAAGCTTAGGAAAGTAAACTTGAGAGGTTCAAGGTTATGACTGTATTCCTAACCTTGACGTCAGCAGTAGCAACTATAAAAGTAGGACTTAGAATGTTTTTAGACTTATCCCTAATACAAAATACATTGCAATACATCGTCTTTCTGCCTATCTCTTCAGCTCTTCACAGCAATGTCTTACTTACCCACCGCCTTCAAGGGATCAAAGGCATGGGACTAGCACCTTCAAGCACTTGTTCACAGTCCCAACTTGGCTTGGCACAAGCAGGTAAGTGCATTCTTCTTGTAGTGTAGTTTTAGATTTAGGGACTAGATTAGATTTGAATCTCCTAGGAAGATCTCGTGTGGACGTTTTCCTCTCAGTCCAGAGAGTCCAGGAGTTTTCACTGGCGACCACGGTGGGATAGAGCAGATCAAGACGATCATTTTCCCCAAAACTTCAAGGAAAACAGACCAAAGACGCTCAAGAAAATGGCATAGGAAGAAAAAACCCCAAAAATCAAGAAAAACAAGACCGTAAAACAAAAACGGTGGAAGAGCATGAAGGAATGAAGAAACAAATGGAGCGTAAGACCAAAAGATGAAGAACACTTGAAGATTGAAGCCACCCAAGTCGTGGAAAACTTGGAGCGTACGCGTAACTGTTTTTGGCGAGAGGTTGAAGAAAGTGAATATTCCAAGAATCTGCAATAAGGAAACGACCAAGGGAAAATTCTAGCGGCTGGAGATGGAGGAAGAATGAAAAAGCACGACTGCCCATTTGGAAACACAAGCTGTACAAGATACGAGGACTGCCTTTTGTGTGGTTTCAGAAATTGTGCAAAACCGTACAAGCAATGCTATCCAAAATGGCGATGTGACACTTGCAAGTAAGCAAAAGCTAGACTCCGAATCAAGGATGAAAATGCCATAGCGGAGGAGAGAAGAAAACGAGAAGAAATAGCCCAAGAAAACAACACTAAAAAGAGAGACGATAGTTTAGAACAAGCAGCGAAACAAAGCTTTAGTTGCTTACAAAAACTTTAAGAAACGATTCTGCGACTCTTCTACAAATTGTCTAGCAGATAGGAAGGATGCAAAAATGAGGAAATGTTGAAAGAAAAATATGTTTACTTCGATTTCTTTGCAACTCGAAGAATCCTGACTTGGTGTATCGCGGACACCTCTTTCAACAAACAATTGTCGAATTCCTAGGCATACACAAACATGAAACGTTTCAACCATTAACGCTTGCTTTCAACACTGATTTGACGAGAGTCATAGCAGCAACAGAGTGTGGTACCTTTGAACCACAAGTTCGTTGGTTTGTGGACACTCTTAGATTTAGAGATTTCGAAGAGAACGCAGAATTACTTTACCGACTTCTTCAAAGTCCTCTTCGTGTAACGCTACCAACAAGCACTCTTATCGAACTATATACTATAGCATATTGGCACCGTTTAGAACGGACGAGAATAGCTGGGGAATTAAGAAATCAAGGACAAAGCCATCAACAAAATCAAATTCAGAATTCGAGATTAAGAAACCGACGGGACCCTGAACTTGAGACAATTTCAAGCGAACGACTTGGAAACTCGAGGATAACAAGTCGAAGGAGGAGAAATTTAAGACAGGATCACAATAGGCCAAGATTAAATACAGTACCGAACTTCAACTTTGACACTGAGGTCCAACGCCGAAACCCCAACCTAGAGCAACATATCACTCGCAACCAACAAGGAAGAGTGCGTCCAAGCAGTCTCAACATTTTGAGGAGTATTTTAGGAGATCCTGCATCAAGGATTCAAACTTATAATGCAAGAGTATTAATTGAGACTATCCCTTGGGAAGTTCGTGAAGCGATTGACTCTGATCGTGAAAGAGAACGTGCTATACGACTGAGGGAAGTAGAACACCACCGGCAAGAACAGCATCAGGGAAATGCACCATCACGAAATTGATCATAGAGAAAATTGCGCTGGATAAACCCGCGCACACATAGGCTTAAAGCAGCAAGAATCTGTTGGAAACTATATTGTGACGTGTGAACGACATTAGAGACTAGAAACATACGAGAATTAGGACATTAAAATACAACTACTGCTGTATTCAGCATTTTCAAATACTACCAACGACTGGGAAACACAAACACTCATAATGAGAGCTCGCATTCCAGTACGACCAAGATATTGTAAGAGACCAAAACAATTGTTCAAGAATTTAGATAAGATTGGACTCCTAAAGAGAGTTGCAATCGTTTGCATACCTGCTCGAACCCAAACTTGGAGAGCAGCACCAAATATCACTAGCAAACAGCTATATCGATCAATTTATGACACAACCGACCTCCTTCCACAAACAAAATCGTACTTACATACACCACCAGATTTTTCAAATACAAGACCTTTTCTGAGCAAGATACAGGAAAGTGACCTCGAAAAGAAACTCGGGAAGAATCGAGAAAGAAAAACTCGATTGAAGACTCAAGACACAAGAGCTTGACTTCGTATTTATACAACAAAATCACACTTGCAGAAGACTCAAGACACAAGAGCTTGACTTCGTATTTATACAACAAAACCAAACTTGCAACAGACTCAAGACGTAAGAGCTTGACTTTGCAATCTATGAAGAACAACATTTGACTCAAGACAATTTAGGCAACACATAAATTCAGGAAACTTACCTCAACATTCACGTTGAGAAGACTCAGCAAATTGAATGTACAAACACAAACCAGACCCAATCAAGATCCGGGAAAGAGATCTTCGACAAAAGAATCGAGAAGTGAAAAAGGAAGGGATAGAAAAAGAGAAATTAGAACAACAACAGCAACAAATTTTAGAAACGATATTAGAAAAGTACGACAAGGAGGATAAAGAGATTCAAGTTGCCGAGTCGAGCAACCCAGTTAAAGATAACAAAGAACTAAATATCGAAGATGCCCTAGAGTTTGAGGCATTTGAAGAAGCAGAATACATAGCACCAAAGTTTTACTTAAATCCAGACTCACAAGAACAACAATTTCACCAACAAAGTCTACAACTTCAAATGGCAATCATCAACCTAGCGACAGCCATAGGGAACATGATTTCCTATCCCATTTTTACTGGTGGAAAAACCGAAGATGCAAACCAGCATCTTAAACAATTTGATCAAATTGTAAAGATGAACAAACAGGAAGTGCATCGAGAAATACTTTTCCCATACACACTTAAAGGAAAAGCACTCGATTGGCATAATACACTCGATGATGCTTTGACCCATGATGAAAAGGTCACACAATTCAAGGAGCAATTCCAGACCGGTGGAACTCCAGAAGAACACTATGAGATCATCAAAAACTTCAAGCAAAAATCACGTGAAGGAATTCAAGATTACACTCGACGATTTAAGTTTCATGCAAAGCACTGCAAAGATTTGATAACAGATAAAGGAAAGAGCTTATCCTATATCCAAGGACTAAAAGAAATCTATAGAAACATGGTAACAATTGCTGCTGCAACAGAGAATCCAGATGATGAAAGTGTTGATACACTCTCCAAAGAAATCCTCACATTGGAAAAGAGATTCAAGCAATTCACAAAAGCTATACCTTCACAAACTGATGACGGTTCAGATGATGAAGAAGAGGAAGAAATACGCATTAAGACAAAGAAGAAAACACCAAAAGACCAAGACTTGAAGGATATAATCAGGAAAATCTCGCAAACCGAACACAAAGCAGGAGTGTGGTGTACAAAATGTAAAAACGAGGGACATACATATTCGGAATGCAAGTTACAGCTTCCAAAGTGTCAAATTTGTGAAAGAGAAGGCCATACAGCCAAGAATTGCCGATTTAGGAATACAATGGAAGTTTCAAGAATCAAGAATACTTCTCGTCGAGAGCCTAATCTTCGATATCAAGGAAACTGGAATCAAAATGCACGACCACCACGCAATGAACCTCCAAGATATAACAATTATTATCAACGTGATGATAATTTGTACAATCAAAGAGGAAACTTTTACCGTCAGAACAATCGCAACTACAATAGAATACCCCCTCAAGATCAAAGACCAAACAACTATTCTGGAAACTATGGAAGAAACTACAATGCATATCAGCAACGTGATGATAACTACCAATGTCCTCCCCCACGAAATTACAATTATGATCAAGAACCATATCGCAACTATAATCAAAGACCACCTCAAGCTCAAGGTTACAATTACAACCAGCGACCTGCACCACAACAAGATAATCAACCTCGGCAACCTTACCAAAATGCAAATCGTGAAAATAACCAAGTCGTAAACAATCAAGCTCCAAGAGCAAGACCACCTGCAGCACGGAATGTTGAGGTCGAAGTCGAAGACTCACAAACTTATGAAGAACCAGCAATACGAGCAATCACGAGACAACAATACAAGTATCAACAACCAGATAATTTGGAAGAACAAGATCACGATGATGAACTGGAAATTATCCCAGAAACCGAATGGAAGAAAAGCAAGAAAATACTTAAAGCAATTCAAGCTGAATTGCAAGCACAAGATCCAGAAACAATCAAAGAACACAACAAACAATCAAACAATCAAGAAACAAGAAGTTTTACCCAAGAGGAGTTGGCACCTGTTCAGCAGAAAGAAAAGTTTCATGTGGAAGAGCAAGCTGAAGCAAGGTTGAAGCAAAACCTGGTGGAAGATGAACAGCCTGATCAGATTGAGCAACCAGCAGAAGAAGACGAAGACCTGCAGTGGATAAAGGAGTTTCAGATGCAGGAACTTGAGGTGGTTCTTCCGAAGTTTTGTGAGCAGACGGAGCAGAAGAAAAATTCAATGCCAGAGTTTGACGTGGAACAGGCAGCAGCTGGTCAAGCTGGCTTGGAGCAGAAAGCTGTTGTGAAGAAGAAAGAAGAAGATGTTAGACAACAAAGAGGTGTAGAAGTTCAGAACCTTGTGGAGCAGCCATCAAGAGGAGCCGTATACCCAGGCCAAAGTTTGAACTTGAAGGTGGCTGGTTTGAAGTTGTTGAAGAGACGAGGAAGTGTGTTTCTCAGGTTCTGGTGGGACAGAGGCAAGCTGGTTTCATCCTTTGTAGCTCTGTAGGAGTAGAGGAAGTAAGTAGGAAAGCAGCAAAACTGAAAGCCGTCCAGGAGAAGTTGTGGCTGTTTCAAGTCGGATGTTTAAAGTTTCGAGAAGAGGCGTTTGTGCAACTGATCTCGGGAAGAAGCTGGTCAAATTCAGATCACAAGACTTTGAGGAAGCAGCTCAGACTTATGAAGAGGAGGAAGAGGAGGAGGAACCGCATGAGGGAACAACTACCCACAATGCAGCGATGGAGCAGTGACTGCGGGACGCAGCACAAGGCAGTCGTGGGAGAGTGGAAAAAGGAGAAAAAGACAAGCTCGAGGATTCAAGCTTAGGAAAGTAAACTTGAGAGGTTCAAGGTTAGGACTGTATTCCTAACCTTGACGTCAGCAGTAGCGACTATAAAAGTAGGACTTAGAATGTTTTTAGACTTATCCCTAATACAAAATACATTGCAATACATCGTCTTTCTGCCTATCTCTTCAGCTCTTCACAGCAATGTCTTACTTACCCACCGCCTTCAAGGGATCAAAGGCGTGGGACTAGCACCTTCAAGCACTTGTTCACAGTCCCAACTTGGCTTGGCACAAGCAGGTAAGTGCATTCTTCTTGTAGTGTAGTTTTAGATTTAGGGACTAGATTAGATTTGAATCTCCTAGGAAGATCTCGTGTGGACGTTTTCCTCTCAGTCCAGAGAGTCCAGGAGTTTTCACCCCATGCCATTCAAGAGATAACACCAGATGACGCCGAGCATTTTTTGGTGCATTTCTTGGGATCAAAATTGCATGAGCCCACATGCTTGAACGTCACATCAAATCCTCTGACAATTTATTTAGCTGAACATCTGGCATTTTTGGAAATACAAGATGCTTTGGAATATCCAATCATGCATGGTATAAATATAGCGAGGGTATTAAATGATATCCCAATCATGATCTTTCTTTCGGATTTCGCGTGCATGCAGTCCGAGGAATGATGACGTTGCGGATTTCTTTTGGATTTCACGCATGCGCGCGCCGATCCAGAAATTAATGGTGGCGCCCAAGTCCGAGAAATGATGACGTGGCGGGATTACCAACCGTCGTGACATTTCGCGCGTGTGAGGTTAGGTTTTGCATTTTGCTTCGTACTCGCGCTCGCACACTCGCGCTCGCATCGCGCTCCCACTCGCGCTCCCACTTCTCTACAGGTTTCTCGTGTGCATCGGCGTCCACTCGCGCTTGCATCACACTCGCGCTCGCATCGCGCTCGTGTGCATCGGCATCCACTTCAAGACACACCCAGTTTGTAACTTTGCCGCCAACTCCGCCGCCCACTCCGCCACCCACACGCAGCCCACTTGGCATCCCGGGAGATTTCAGCGCCACTCTCCAACTGTAAGTGGCAGAGTAGCCTTGCTGCTACGATCCGCTGCACACACAGTGCACATTTGCCAGCGAGTCCGGTTGTCACGCCTCCATTCGGCTTCAAATGGTAAGTCTTTTAGGCCAAGTAGAAAATGGCATGAGGCCACATGCCATTCAGTAGCAACATTGGCATGCACCGATTGGGCTCTCGAGTGCAGTCCGGTTACAGATGGCGTGTAGCCTCACGCCATCTTAGGATGCAGCCTCAAGACATCTGATGCAGTGGTGAATGGCGTGTGGCCTCACGTTATTTCCAGCTACTAGCTTTTTATCTGTCAGCTCTAATTGTTGTGCATTTCTGAACAAGCGAGGAATTGTATTCTTCTTCCAGCCACTATCAATGTGGATGCAGAGAAGGGGGAGGAGCTCACCAGTTGGACTTTCGGGATGGAAGGCGAGGATCTGAGGCTGTACAACACAGATGGTGGGAGAAAAGAATGCATGGGGATCCTCATCCAAGTGACAGACACTCCATGCAGTTCCATGCAAGAATATGGACTGGCACTTGTGGTAGAGACAGCGTCTGCCTTCAAGATCCACCTTGCACATCCTAGCGGCTTCCCGGAGGGGGGCAGCGGCTATAAGGAATTCCTAGAGGGAGCTAGGGAGAGGTTGTCCAGGAGGCCCACAATTTCAAAGACGCTACGGGTCTATGAAGATCACATGGAATCCACGGACCTCACCTACGGCGATGTTCAAAAACTATATTCCAACATTGAGCCGTTGAGAGTGACTCCAGTTCGCGAAGCAAAGGGGAAGGGGGTCGATCTGGAAACTACCTCGAAGCAGAAAAGGGTGGTCAAGCTCAAGCCGACGTCCGACTCTCCTGCTCCAAAAAAGAAGCTACTCAGTGATGCCATTGCCTCGAGTTCGAACACTACACCCACCAAAAAGAAGAGCCGCAAAGAGCAGAAAGAGCAAGAAGAGGCAGCAAAAATCGTCGCAGATAATAGTACTTGTTACTATTCCAACAAAGTATATACAATCGACGTGAGCCATATCGACATCCAAAGCAAATACAACCACAGGCTAGTATCTGATGAGTGGGTGGAGAAACTGAAGCAGAAGATGCTGGCAAGTCCAGTAACACCCGACATCACAGACGTGATCCCCTACTACCGAACAATGAAGGGCGAGACGAGGTTTCCAGACTTGATCAATAGGAAGGTGTCGGACGATCAGAACATCCGGTTCTATGCCGTCTCCGGGCAGCATTCTAGCTTGGCGATGCAAGAGATAGTTGTGGATATTATGGTGGGCGAGGAGGTGAAGAAAGTCTTTAAGACAAGAGTTGTCCGCCTGATAAAAGGCAACTCGCCCCTCCGATCTATCATATACATCTCCCACGCGCAGAATGTCAAGCAAGAAACGTGCTACAAATCGGGTCTGCACGAGACATTGGCACGAACATGGAAGCTCTGGGTTCAACTGAAGAAGCCACAAAAACCAGGACAAGGACGTGCACTAGCAACTAGCGCCTGGCAGGTAAGCCTCGTTGCATGTGGCATAGCATGTGGCCTCACGCCATTTCCATTGCAGGAATTCTCGAGTCTTCTCTCGAAAACACTGGGGGTCAATGACACACTTAGCATCCATAACATTCTACTCGCGACAAAAGTTGTTTTTGACAAATGGGTAGATGTGCTGAGGAGGTACCATGACGGGGAGTTGCCAAACTCAATGGGTGTGGAGGACGGCCTGAAGCCCAATGATTTGAAGCTCAACGCCTTGCGTTTCTCGCGGTCTCTAGATGACGATGACCTTCTGACAGTGGCTAATGCTCTTCTACGTGGTGAGGTAGTCTTCAACAAGACCAAAATGACTCCCGGCCATATTGTGACATACGAGGACTTGTGCACGACTCTGAGAGCTCGTGCGCTATTGAAGGATTGGATCTTCGAGCAAGTGGCCGCGGAGAGGGTGAGCATCGACACCACGCAAGAGATGATGGAAGTGCTGGAGTTGTCAAATGAAGACATCGATGAGTACGTGAAGGGGGCCCCCAAGTTCATCGATCTGCTACGGGATGCCACGAAAAGTAAAGCTGAGAAGTTGGATCAGTATCCAAATTTCATTAAGATTGATGTCGACCGTCGGCTTCAGAAACAGCTCGACCCCGCAGCAGAGGCCTATCGAGAACCTTACCGGGTATACTTGAATTTGGATGAGGATCAAAGGTGGAGGAGCATCGTTTCCCGCGGAGATGAGCAGGTCAAGAACATCTTTTGTGTGATGGACTTCACAAACGAGGAGATCACTCATGCAGACGAAGTCAGCTCCATCATTGACTTAATGGTGGGACTTGCGGAGGTGGAATCTTCAGTCCACTATATGATCTACGACTCCGAATCCTATCACAAGTTCTGGAAGGCCTTGAACGAGGTGAAGGCTCGGTTGAAAGGCAAGGAGATGCGGGAGATCCATGGGATAATGGTTAAGAAGAAGATACCGACGAATGTCCGCATCTTCACTCTCGCCCTTGTTATTGGTCCTGCAGCAGAGTGGGACTAGAGTGACTTCCCAGCTTCGTTCGACAAGGCCAATCGAATTGATCTGAGGGAGGTCAATTTACCCGTGTCTGAGGAACTGAAGACGGCTATGGAGCTTTCAAATCCAAAGAAAGCTCCAGGTGCAGCATGGGAAATGCTCAGCTGGGTCTTCAACGCAATAGCGGGTGGGTCACCTGCTTCCGACTCCAAGGGCAAATGCGTTGTCGAGTACAACTGCGGCGGACTATTCTTTCGAGCCGCACTACTCAAGGGTGTCCCGTGTGTTGTGGTGACAAACTCCATTGAAGAGGTGACTTCAATGGAGCATATAATTACAGTTGCCAAAGAAAAACAGTATCTTCTTTGCAAACCTGGTGAGTACACACTTTAAGTTTAAATGTAATCTCACAAGCTCTGTATGCAGGAGCGTGGCCACCCCCAGATGCTGAAACGGCATTAACAGCTACTGTTGAAGATACCCATGTTGGGCCGAGCTCACAACCTGCACAAAGTAAGGTCACGTGAGGCCTCACGCCATTTTGATTATAGATCGTTGTGAATATTCAGACACGAGGACTGAAAAGCGCACTGGTGGCGCATCGAAGAAGGACAAACAGACAAGCAATAGGAAAAAAGGAGGTACAAATTATATTTGCAATGGCGTGTGGTCTCATGCCATTCCTTGCAGGAGAAACTTCTTCAAAGGCAAAACAGGCAAGCACCAGCCAAGCTCAAACTGACAGTGGTCATAAAAAGCGAAAGCACGTTGGACAGTCGTTGAGATCAGAGGCGTTTGATTCGAAAAGGAAGAAGGGCAACGAAAAGATGATAGGTAATGCCTCGCGGTTATGGCGTGTGTGCTCATGCCATTCATTGCAGATCAAGGGCTGAGTGAAAGCAGGCAGTCACCACCTCATGACTCAGATTCCTATGGAGGACTCCCCTTCCCCAATCTCAATGGAGAGGTACAATGGATGAGGGAAGCTTTTCAAGTCAGGGCCACGTTTTTCTCATCTCGTCGTCTTCGAAGGGTGCAAGAACGTGCAGAAACCATGTTAAGACAGTCGGGTGAGGATACGGTCCTAGGTCACGCACTAAAATAGGCTATGGATGTCTTGTATTTTGAGATGGAGACTCGGCCAGATGATTTTCCCAAGATGGTCCTAGAAGAACAAGCCATCCAGCCTGAGCAGCCTATGGAAGAAATGCAGGAGGGGGATGAGGAGCCAGAGAAAGATAATGAGCAGGAAGAGCAGAAGGACGAAGAGGAGGACGAAGAAGAGGAGGACGAAGAGGACTTGGATGGTCCTCACAATGGTGACGATCACAATAACGACGACGACGATGATGACGACGATGGCCAGCCTGAGGTGGCCAAAGAGCAGCGGAGGAAGGTCATACAAGACAAACCATCAGGTAAATAATAGTACATCCATTCCTAACCTTTTACCATTTCTAACATTGTCCATGTAGGTCGCAGAGCAAATGGTAAGTAGAGATTATTCAGTTGAATTTACAAACTCTAGCCTTTAGTGTCGAGGAAGGATAGTGCCAAGCAAGGGTCGAAATGTATGTCCAATCCTTCAGAATCAGCAGTGCGCCCAAGTGATATCGGTCCTAGTTCCTCAATAGCAGTTGATGGTAAATACAGTATAGTCGATTCAATGTGCTAATGAGTTTGTTTTTAGTAGCACGGGAGGATACCATCTCAATCGAAGGGAGATATTTGGACATGCATATGGATCCGCCAGTGGACTCTACTTGGCTGCAAGAGTCATCAGAGCTGGTGGAGGCTACTATCCATATCAACGCCAAGCAAGTTGACCACGCTCCACTTGATGCTGCCCATACCACTGAGTCAATCTTGTCCACGTATCCAACTGACGGTGACCAGGCGCCATTGGACCCACATGAGGCCGCCCCAGCCGCCGAGCCGGTCGTATCCTCATTTCCAACGGACTCAACGTGTGCCCAATCGTCTGACTACGCGCCGTTGGAACCTCCCTACACCGCCCCTGTTGCCTGTTCGGTCATGTCCACTTTGCCAACGGAGGCACCAGCTGAAATGGCGTGTGATCACACGCCATCGGAACCACCCCATGCCACTGTTGAGCCAGTTGTACCAGAGTCTACAGCTGAAATGGCATGTGCCCACACGCCATCGGATGCGATTGACCCCACATTGCAGAGGAGAGTATTTCCGCCCTTCACGTTTCCTCGACCAAAACCCTCTCAACGACCATCGGGAGCAACATTCGCTAATATTGTAGATGGTAAAATTGACTTGTACCATTTTTTATGCTGACGCATTTCATTTCAGAGTCACGGCGAAGGTACTGTATCGTTTTTGATCTGAACGGTGTCCTTTTCTCCCATGAGCGTGGCTCGTCCTCGAATGTCATTGCACCCTCCAAAGCCTGCGGTCGCAAGTTGGTCAAAAGAGACAGATTCACATTAATCACACGGGAGAAACTGCGGGATCTAATAATGACCATGCGACACTTAAAACAGAGGGCCGGGTTCAATTTGCAATTGGGAGTTTGGACATCCATGATGCGCCACAATGCATTAACGTTGCTACAAATGATGCACACTTAGACGCGAGTAATATTACCATTTGACTTTCTCCTAACGCAGGAGGAATGCTTGACTATGGTCCATGTGAGGGGTAGCAAGCCCATCTTCGTCAAGCCAGAGGCTGTAGTGATGAACCGGACTGCTAGCTCAAGTGAAATCCTCATCATCGATGACTCGCCGATTAAAACTGCAGCGAACACACACACATATGTAGTGCACCCTATCTCTTGCAGTATGGAAACTAGGGAGAAGAAACCGTATGTTCTGGGGGACCTTGCAAAACGGCTTGGAGCGATGGTGATAGAGAACCGGCCAGTCCAGGAGGTGGCTACAGAAATCAACCAAATGGCAGATGGAACGGTATATCAGAAGCCATTTGATCGGACAAACACCAGTCATCATTTATGGCATGTATATTGTCTAGCCAAGCACTATCCGCATCTCCATAATCTGCTCAACCGGATGGGTTCTTCGACCACTGAACATGAGCGTGGACGTATTAGAGAAGAGATGGCATTACTATTGGGTTTAAATCCTGATAGTGTGGAGAGTGATGAAATTCCAAGATTATTGTATAGGCGTTGGAGGCAAAAAATAACAGTCTGAGATGGCATGTATTTATTTAAAAATGTAACTTATTATGGCATGGGGTTCCATGCCATTGTATTAATATTAAAAGACAATTCTTTGAGAGGATTTGCATTATACTAGAAGTGTTACAGCATGTTATTGGAAGTCTACGAAGTTGTTTTATTAATAAGGGGAAAGTAAAGATTGAATGGGGACTTGGGCTCCACCTAGACTCGGAGCAACTGAGCCAATATTAAAAGGATGGAAAGAAATTGGACGACGATGACAAGGAGAAGAGAGAGGTGAAGCAGTGGCAGGGGGAGGAGAAGTGATTGAGTAGACATTTCCTTGTTTAAAATAAAATGGCATGTGCCTCAATGCAATTGAATTTTGTTATATTTATATACTATATAAAGGTTTGGAAACCTTATTTTACAAGTGGGATAATGACAATTCCCACTTTAACGAAATAGAGCTTAATCCAAATAGATCCCAGCCAACAACACCAAGGAACTCAAGTTGCCTAAGCAAGTGTCAGCAACATCCTACTGATGTCTCAAACCCAATAGACCAAACCAGAGCAAACTATAAACAACATGTGGTATTGCAAAAAGGCATAAGCCATCAAAGAAAATAATTAACCATCATGAAAGATCATCAATCATCCTATCAATAAAGAGATGCATAATCATCGTTGAAGAAAGAATCTACCATCCCGAAGAATAGCAACTAAATCTATATCAACAACAATAATCAAGCAAAACTCTTGACAAGGATAATCAAGTCTCCAAGATGATAGTCAATCATCACCAATGATTGCTAGATGCAAATACTAACTTCAACATTGAAGCTAAAGAGCTAAAAATGCCTTCCCCCAACAACTCCGGACAAATGGAATAATGAGCATGAAAACTCAAAGAACCAAAAGCTTTAAGAAGCCTATAGCTAAATCTTGCCTAATAATGATCACGAATCTCATAGAAGCTAACTTCAATGCTAAAGAAGAAATCATGGTGCAACCCACAATATCTTCTTCAACACATCCATAAGCCAAACTTCATAATGCCAAAGTTAATGAAGAGCATTTCTGCATCAATCTAAAAGCTAAACACAATGGAGCTATGCCTAACAAGTGATCACTAACAATCCTCCATGAATCCATCTATAACAAGATGTAACTCACTTTATAACAAGCACAAGAAGAATCATCAATAATCGATATATCCCAACTGAAATCCAACAAGGATTCAATCACTTTAATACCAATTACTAATTCTTCCTCTTATAGAGGTAGCATTATCCACAACTAAATCACTTTTCAAGGAAAAGCTAAAGCTCAACCTTAACTAAGCAATCTCGTCTAGAACACAACTAACTCAACTTGCCACTCAGTTCATTTGAACGTCAATGCAGTTGCTAACTAGCAAATGCATGAATGCCAATAACACAAAGCTAAAGCCAAATCATCAAGACTAATGAAACTCAATATCAATCCTTGGAAGGATATCTCATTTCACTCGAATCTCAATATCAACAATGTCAACAATAAGGCATCACTTCAATGCCATCAACACCATAACAAAACTAAAAGAAAGAAAGAGTGAATCACCACTCAGAGCTCTCCAACAACCAATCTAACCAAAGTCGAAAATACCTTAGTTAGTATCCAAGACCAATCCTTTAGCAATACTCAGTTTCAGATAACACATCATCAAAGAGTGATTCACCACAACCACGACTTAATGAAATCCAACACTACGGACTAAATGTAACCAAATGATATTGACAGAGGTAGAGTCGACATGCCAATATGAAAAACTCATGTAAGTCTAATGATACTGGTAAAGCAAGCCCATCACTATTAAATCATCATCGAGCAAAGAAAATGTCAACAATCCTTGATGAAGTCTATAAGTAATCACTAGTCGCAAAGCAACTAACAATCACTCATCAACTTGCTTTCACAAGACCCAAACACCAACTCTTGTCATCAAGTTATATACTTGTCTAACATGAATGTGATACCCCAGGTACGAGATAAAAGTTTATAGACAAGCACAAACTCAATGATCACTCAAATCCAACTCAACTGCAATAAGCTTACTAAAACATTTAGCCACTAGCTCTGAATATGTCTTGAAGAGGCTAGCTATGCGATCAACACTTAGTCAAAACTAAAGTGAAGACCACAAGATGGACTCATATCAGTACACAACTTCCTCATAGACAAAACTATAGTATAGGTACCAACATCTCAACCTTAAACAACTAAGTTGGACATCACTATCCTTAGCCAAGGCATAGGGCCACCTAGACCAAGTCAAGATCAGTGAGAGCTCACTACTCTCATAGAGTCTTAATAAAATGCAAAGTGCAACTTGCCACCAAGCATAATGCTACAAAAGAAAGGCACAAGGGTCACCTTTTTTAGAAAAACGCAACAGCCACTTTTCTACACCAACTCCTGACTCTATCCAACTCAATTGCCTTAGCCTCAAAAATTAGCATCCTTTTCGGGTTGCATCATACAAACTACCTACCAAGGTCTAAGCTAACTGAAGTTAACTTTAACCCCTTCACTAGTTTGTACTGGCTTACGAAAACGGAATGGTTTTCGAGCAAAGTGACCAACAAATCAGCCATTAGAAAAGTCTAAGAAAATTTGTGGAAAAACTTTCCATCCTAAAGAAAGAATGACTCTCAGTCCAGGAATGCAAACTTTCAAAACTCAACCAACTTTCTCCTACTAACAACTTCACATAAGTTCACCTCAACACAAATTCTCATGATTCAACAATATGTCTAAGCATTGAACATCTTTGCCCATCTAACCAATATTCAACACCGACATCTGCATAGTGCAAAATGAACATTCAAGGCTTGATCACGAAGACCACATCTTCGGATATCCACATTGCACTAACACTCTTCTTCAACCACCTTCAAGATCCAATGTGAAACCTAAACACTAACAAGAAAAATGACATGGAAAATCAAGGTTCAAGGAAAATTCCTCATCACTTGAAGTAACAATGCCACTTCCGCTAACACAAGTGTTAGCAATGTCAATGCCTCAACTACACACCTTCTCCATCTAACAATCTACTCCAAGTGCAAACGAATCAATTGACAAGCTATAGCAAATGAATGCTACAACCCTTTTTCAACACTTTATGGGCAAACCCTCAAGGAAACAAGGAACTAGCTTACGCTTAGCATAATGGACTATCACCGAGAATCCAGTCAAAGATACTACAATGCTACTATGTGCAAGTAGACTAGCTTCACCATCAACCACTTTGGGGTTGATCATTGTTTAACCAGCAACTTCGTAAACACACTGCTCATTATCACATGGATATGATATAAGTATCATAATGACTTGATCATCAATTGAGCAACACTATGAGCAATACCTATATCACACTACAAAGGTTTATGTGAGTATCAAGTGCCAACTCGATTTAACAAAATGCAACATAAATGCCACATTCCACCAATAGAGATTTACAACACTCAACACCACTAATTTTTGTTCACAACATGAACAAGCTTTTGCCACTCTCTATCTGACCAAACTCAACACTAATCCAACACCAAGCTACTCAAGGAACAATAGCAAGGTTCCCTGGAAAAGAATTGAGCATTGCAACCTAAATCTTCCAATAGCAAGTCTAGACAAAATGGTTTAGTGCTTCACTGCTATCCATCCCACAACTCACCATTTGTAAGACTATCATATCCAAGATGCATCAAGGTAGGGATTTTTGATTGCATGATGTGAACACGAGCAATGAGTTAACACCTTGTTGCGAATCATCTCTTCGAGAAGAGAAAATGATTTACATGTTTGATCCTTCGTCCCTGACGACTCTCTTTTTGGTCTCATCTTTGACTAAACCTCAAGCTTGCTTTTGCACTGCCTTTAGTCCAATCCAAGAAAAGTTTATGAAAGAGCACAACAATGACTACTTGAACTAATAGACTAATCCCTATAGTCTTGATTGATCCACTTGTAATCATACCTAGGAAGGATCCACTAGTGCCATGCTAAACAACTATGGACCAGCCTATTTGCCACTCATAGTAAACCCAGAGAGGTTTGCTTTCACCCATGGTACATGGAACAACTCATGGAACCACCAATAGGCTTACATTAATCCTGCCAACTCAAAGTATATCTTTGAGTTACTAATGTGCCTCACTCACTCGCCCAAGCAAAAACTTGTGCAAATGGTACACCTCAAATCCATCCTATGAGCCCAAGAGCAAGCTCACATTATTATAGTACAAAAAGGTAATCAAATCCATACTCAAGGAATGATTGCGAAATCTTTACACCCAAACGTGTACCCACTCGAATCATCGTTTTCATCTCTGTGTATGCAACGAGACTAGTTGCCCAATCTCATTGGATAGTACTCGCCGAGACTCATCCTCTGATACCAAATGTAGCACACGTGGTTTTTACCCTTTATCCTATGGTGATAACCACGAAGCGAAACCTAACCCTTCATGTGCCACATGTCATATGCCACATGTCCAAAGGACAGTGGTGTGGCCCGAGTTTCAGTGGGCCACTGAACGAAGGAACGGTGCCAAACTCCCAAGCATGGAGCCGAGGAGTGATGGAACCGAACCACGGAGCAACTCCTGAGCACATAGCCCAAGGAGCGAAAGGACAGGGGCACGGAGTGACTTGGAACAATCTTAGAGTATCCAGCATCCCAATGCCAGGACCAGCACGCAAAACGGAGCCAAACGAAGTCTAGTGCTATTTTAGCATACCGGTGGCCTAACGCAAGGACATGGGTACTCCACCAACTAGCATGGAATGGAACTTGGGCTTAGATCCAAGCCGGACACAAAACAAAAACAAGCACGCAAGCGGGAGCTAGACTATGCCTCAGGTTGGTCGGCCATGCCCGACCTACCCACTATCCCTACTATACATTTGGAACCCCCCATAGCCCCCCCCCCCCCCCACCTCGAGGAACACACGCTTTGGGCTTTCACCCCAAGCCTCCTTTAGTATCAGGAGTTAGTCTCTGGGACAAGCTTGAAACTTACTAAATATGGAATGATGCTAGAATGCGAATTTGGACACGGGACGAACACCATTGTGTTCAAGCCAATCTCTACATTCGGTAGATATGCCAAATGAGCAAATCTGGACACTTTTCATAAATAGCATTTGGGACCGAAATAAGACTAACACAAAGGGCATGATAGCCAGGGTGTTTGGCAGACACAGTAAGCTATCATCTAGCGATATTAAGGGACCAAGCTCAATATCACGGGGGTTCCCAACACTAGCAATTGAAAGTCAACGAATGAGTTTCTCTAACCAGGTCAAGTATGCTTGACTAAATAGGCACTTAGGAATTTCTTCCTTATGCTCATTTGGTCAAGTGCACACGCGAGGACCAATTTCTCAACTAGCTTAAGCGGAGATTGATAACAAGTCCAACAATACCGACCTCCTACCGTTGCGGTAGTAATGTAAGAGTGTCCGTAAGGACTAGTCGACAGGTAACTTTCGATACCTGAAGTCACATTTGCGACAATTATGTATGGACTCCTCCATGCTTGGCCCTATGGGTCACCCCTTTTGAAGTCAACACCTTTAACTAGGGTCATTGTTCCCCTGATTTACCATTCTCGCTTAGTAAGTCATTTAACCAACGTAACATGGTTTCATGCATAAGCATAAAAGTCCTTAACCATCAACTTTCATCTCTTTAAACACTCAGGAATTAATTCTCTAGCCTTGATAACCTCGCTTTTCAGCAAACTTCAAAACCATGCTTTTGTTGTGCCACTTTAATTTTGCACATTCTTATAAACTATTTACATTTGTCTTTCTATGTACTAACCTACTTAAAATTGTCTTTGGGAACTTTGAAGGGACCTTGTCCTTTAGTCTGCCAAAGCTTCTCCTTTCACAAGCTTTTTAATTGCCATAAACTTTAACATGGGCAAATTTCACACTTTAGACTCTCTATAGCTCCACAATTATCAATAGTAACACCTTTGAGCACCTACTTGATTCTCCACTTCCAACTTGCATAATCACCCTTGGTTATACCTTTCGATTTCTATCATTTGGTTTTATCCCCTTATTACTTATTTTTAACTTTACACATTCCCTTCAGTTATTTTTCCTCTAAACTAGGAGAATAACTTTGCACTTTCTACCATGCATTAACAAGTATTCTTAAAGATGAACTTACCTGATAGCATAAGGAATGGTTCCTCAATTCAAATATACTCACCTTATAATCTTACACACTAGGATTAATATTGTTCCTTATGGGCCTTTGTGTGCCTATCATTATCCTAGCTAAAATCTTTTTTGGCTTTGTTCAATTTTGGATAAATAAACTTCTATCTCTAACTTTCTACAACTTTAAACATTGAATAGCATTTTGTATCTGTTATTTTCTAAGAACTTTGTCCCTAGTGCCTTATCTAATGCCCTCATGATACTCAACACCACTTCCTGGGTGTTTAAGAGTGCTTAGCTGTCTTAATGATAAACTTCTTTGATAATAAGTATTTTTTTTATAATATTTAACTCATTATATTGTAACATAAGCAATTTATCCCTCAAAGGATATATCTATCTTCCTTCTTATCCCAATAAAAAGTTTTAGAAAGTTGATTTTCACCAATTAAATCAATTATACCACATATTTTACTTAGTTGCTTTATAGTTGTTAAATCCTATAACTCATTGTTAATGTTTCCACATGTCCATCATTATTTGGGTCCACATATTTGAATTACATGCCATTCAACTTAAATTATACCAATTATATTTCCATTGGGATTCCTTTGGCAAAAGGTTTTTATGAATTAATCAACTTGACTTCAAGGCTTTATCCCTTGAGAGACTTGGGGTCTTCACCTCATTAGCTCTACAAGTTTACTCTCACGACACTTTCCATTTGTGTCTAGGTATTTGTCAAGACTAAAATAGTCATTTTTCATGCCAACTATTAGTTAGCACTACACCATATTGTTCATACACAACTTTGTGCCAAAGTTGCTTTTTTTAGGGAACACATTTCTCACAACTTTAGTATAGCATATTTTGCCATTAATAAGATACTCATTATTCTCATACTTAAATCTTATGATCCTCCCCATCTTTCGTAGGGTACAACACACTATAGTCTAAATGTTTCTACCAATCTTTTAGAACCATTCTTTGATTCCATTTGAGTTATTCAGCTTCTAGAGACAACTACAATACTAGAGTGGAATTTAGATTTTTCTTTATGAAGATTGAATCTGCATCTAATATTACTTCAATAACAATATTAGATCACTTTGTTATTGACTTCTATCTACAAAAATCAAATAATTTTATAATACTTATATTATATATACCAGGACCTTTTGAGGTGTGGCCCATGTCTGGTATGGCTCCCTGGCCCCCCAGCTCTGCCACACAAAGATGGAGTATGGCACTTATAGATTTCAATGTCCAGGAAAGGCTGCTCAAAGTTTGCCATGCATTGTATTCTAGCTGCAAAAACTTCAGCACAAAGTCCTATCTATAGAGGTGTTTCATCTGGTTTCTGTCCAAAATAAACTTTGCTTGCTTAGAGCTTATGAGGAGGTTATGACTATCCTCTTATTTAGTAGTACTAGTTCTAGTATAAAGATCAAGGAATATACTAGAAAATACTTGAATATTCTACAAATTCATACAGGTTTTAAAGCATGATTAATTCTTATTAAAATTATCATAGCAAGAATCATTGAAATCATTTTGATGTACACAAAATTTCGACTGTTTTTATAATGCTCTAATCTCAGGTTGCAAAAATGATCCACCAGAAGACTGCCGCAGACCAAATGCTTCCACTGGAGGCGTGGCGTTTAGATCGATTGACAAGCCACCAGCGACACCTGACACACACGATTTCGTATAATCCTCATGTGCTTGTTGCTGGTCCTCTTCTTCTTGGATTTGTTCTTGATCAACTTCTTGCTCGCCTTCATCGTCCTCGAAGTGTGCGAACTTCTCTTGTGGCTTTTGCTGGCTGCCATCACTGCTCTCGAAGTGGGTCTTCAAGCGAGCATCCGTCTCGGGCCTTCTACACACCTTCCTCAGCGTCACCACTTCCTAAACCGTCCACATAAACACGTAAGAATCTGGAAAAACGATGGAGAACACAACATGCTTGCCTCGAATTGATCGTGGTCGTAGCGAATCCAAAATCTACAGCGGCACCCCCGGGAGTCGTGCCTCTTTCGCTGGACGTCGATCACCCTCGCGTCGTAGTAAAGAGCATGCTCGTCGCCTTCCTGGTTGATAGATCATCCAAAAGAAGAAGAGAAACTTTGGAGTAAACACAAGCACACGAGAGAGAACTCCTATTGCTAAGGAGAAAAAGAAATGGAAGCTTACTTGGAAGCATAGAACATTGTCTCCGGGATAAACTGCAAGACACTCGAATCCTTCACACGGTAGTGATCTCCTCCGAATGGACTTGAGCTCTACCCATTCATCCTCGTCTCCACCCAGTCCAGCGTATCTTATAAAAATCTCCTACAAACAAGGATTCTCGGTTTAGGAAACGAGAAAAACTCGACAACTTATCACAAAAATCGAGATTTCTGCTTACCGGCCCCATTTCGGTGAGCTTATATCCAAGAAAACATCTGATATCGTACCTAGAATTTGCAAGATGCAAGATCATTGTCAAGTTTCTTTAAGTTTTCTGGAAAACTAGAGTTTGTTTCTTACCAGGCACCATCTTTGCTGGAGATGGCCTCGAATTGAAGCCCGTTTGCTCTTTGAGCTGTGAGAAAAAAAAAAACAAAAAGAAGAAGAAACTAAGAACAATCAGCAGACCAAAACCTTACGTACCAAGGAGCTGCTCTGCCGTGCATTTGATCATACTTCTTCCAGAGGACGATGGTCCTGCTCCTTGATCGACTTTATCCAGCTTTGACAGTTTATATCTCCGGTTTTGGAACCAGTTCCAGATCTGCAGTAAGAATTGTACTTCACTTCTAATTCTCGAGAAAGAAAAGATTGAAAAACTGACTTACGCACCTGTTTTGGCCGGACTGGAGCATGACCCGTGCGAGCAGCTCCTTTGCTGCAAGATTTGGAGGCATAAAAACGATTGAATCGAGCAAAAGGAGCCACTTTACCTGAATTTTTCCGCGAGGGCTTCCTGTACGCTGCGGCATGGAGTGAGTCCATTGTGGTGTACTAACAATTTCTCCATCTCCGCTACCTGGTAATAGCAAAGTCGTCAAGCCCATGAAAACTCTTGACAAAAGATCCAATCTAGAAACCATCCATCCACATAAAGGGTTCATGCAATTCCAAAGTCAAGCCACTCCAACTTTGCCGATGCCAAGAACTTCGCTCTAGCTTCCAGGCAATCAAAGTAACCGCAAAACAAACGAAACAAAAAACAAAAAAAAAGAAGAAAAAACACCCGGCCTTTCGAGATCGAGAAGAAGGCAATCTAAGAACCGGAAAAAAAAAAGCGAAAAAAAACCAGGAAAAGTTCTACGATGACCGCTAAGTTACCTCTTCCGGGAGAAATCTACAGCGCGTGTTGTTGGCTGTGGAGATTGCGGGTGGCTTCCCCATCTTTCGACTAGAACGCAAAGCTCGTCTTACCGGGCTTCTCGATTCCTCCTTGTCGCCGCCAGCGCCTAATAGCACCAACACCGCTACCGCGTGTTAAGTTTGAGGAGCCCTAAAGCCACAACTACAGCACCAACATAGGACATATACACACGCATACACAACTCCCCCAAGCAAAGGAAAAGAATCCACGAAAGAAGAAAACCAAAGCCACACAAGAAGTTCAAGCACCATTCCATCCATTTGACGAGCCATGCCGTAAATTTCCTCTCTCGCTACAAGCTTTTTCCAAGCTTTTCTTTTTGTCCAAACTTTGGTTTGGATTGATTGGTTTTCTTGGAAGAGGTGACAGATTTGTGAACTTACGCGAGCTACCTATCAACCAATGCTTGCTTTCTTGTCTAAGTGACTCTAAAAAACATACCTTTGTGGCAGCCCATTTGGTCTCGTGACTTACGTTCTTAGGTCTTAGCAAACCTTTGGCTTAGAAGTAAAAAGTAGTTTTTTTTAGTTTCTCTTCTTTTTTCTCTGAATTGGGTCTTCAAATTCCCATGGAGGACCTCCAGATCTCGCGATCTAAGACAAAAACATGGCCAAAAACCAACACAATGATCCGTAAAAATCCTCCCTTTAGAAGAGAGCGAGCGCGGCAATGGCGACTGAGATCCAGCAAGCTCCAGCCGCAGCGGCTACAGCAGTGACAGCCGAATTCCCTCGAGGAGCTGCCGGAGGAGGCGTTTCATCCGTGGAGTCTGCTGGAGAACTGGACGATGGCGAAGGAGACGAAGGCGTCGAAGATGGAGTGGAGACGGGGTTCTCACCTTTAGGAGCTGGAGAAGAACTCTTGGGCGATTTGGCAGCGGCAGGGGCCGGAGGTTTTGCTCTTGGAGCTGGAGCTGGAGCCGGGACAGTAGCAGCAGCAGGAGAGATATCGACTTGCAACGCCATTCCACTGCCGCAGTGGCCTCCAGTTCCACAGATGAAGAACTGCTTCGACTTGGTGGAGCTGAGCGTCACACTGTCGTTGCCAGACATGTAAGTGCTGATGGGAGTGATCGTGCACGTCGCAAAATCGGCCTGGCTCACTTCCACCACGCTGTGCATCTGAGTGTACGTGAAAACTGGTAGAAGAAAAACAAAGAAGGGAGAGTTTGAGAGATCTCCAAGTCTGTCCTAGCTTGAAACGAGAAACGGAGGAGAGAAGCTTACTTAGAACGTCTCCAGCTCGGAATTTCTTCTTGCCAGCCCAAGCTGCGTAGTTGACATTCAAGTCCCATCCCTGGCTATCACCGACAATGTAAGTCGCGGCACAGGCGAAGTCCACCAGCAGCAGCAAAATCCCGAGAGCTACTGGCAATGCTGCACCGCTTCTTCCCTGAGCTCGTTCCATCTCTGCAAATCTAATTCTTTTCTCTCGTCCGAATTGCAATCGCTCTTTGCGTTCCTACAAAGAGAATGAGAATGAGTGGAGTTATTTATATGGAGTCAGCTGCAAGGAGAGAGAGATGAAAAAAAAAAGGAACTGGGTTTCACCTGTACGCGTAGCTCCAGAGTTGTGCGAGTATGATCGTGACCCAGAGTTCACTCCTTCCTGGCACGGACTGGCAGGCACCCATCGCTCGAGAGAAGAGACCTCCTTTTCTTTTCTTTTTTCTTCCAGAGCTTCTGCCAACCAAGTTGTGTGCACGACTGGAAAACAAATAAGAGCAAAGTGAGCTCACGTCTTAATCTCTAGCCAAGACTTTTCTTTCACCTCCATTCCATTTAGCTCTAATCTCTCTCTCTCTCTCTCTCCCTGGACAAATCCCTTCTTTCTAGAAGCTCTAAACCATGTTCTTCCTCTCTTCTTGCTTTAATCTTTCTAGAAACCATTCTCTCACTCTGTTCTTCCTCTCTGGCTTTAATCTTCTAACAGTGAGGCAAAAGAAAAGACCTCTCTCCAGCGAGAGCGATTGAAAGGTCTTTTATTTGTTTTTGAGAGCAAAGACTTGCTAGATCCAGCTCTACCTAGTCTTTACTCTCAAGAAATCTCTATTGCTTGACTTACAATCTCGTCGATCGTGGTAGCGACGCGGATCGACGCCGCCATCACCATCGTCTTCGTCGGATCAATCATTAAGCCCTAAATGTCGACCAATGGAAATGCTTTCCACTACTGGCCATTCGAATAGTAAAGATAGGGTTCTAGCGCTTCTACGCAGGAATGCGGGCTAGGTTAGCGTGATCCAGCCACCACACTGGCAATGGCGTCCTCGATCGCGGCTTGCGGATCAGCGCCGATCGTAGTCGCGAGGATCAAGCCGGCGCCGGCGCCGCAGCACAGGATTTCCGTGAGTTTCTCAAGGCGGCTAGGTTCTCCTCTCCGGCGCGGTGCGATCGCCTCAATCGGCGGCTCACAGTGGCTGAGGAAGCAGGATTGCGGCATTTCTTGCAAGGCCAAGAATCTCACCGAGGACGAATTCGAGGCTGCGGTTTTGAAATCGGAGCTTCCAGTGCTGGTGGATTTCTGGGCCGAGTGGTGTGGACCTTGCAAGCTCGTGGCGCCCGTGGTGGATTGGGCATCCGAGGTAAGAACACTTCCTTCTCTCGATCGAAAGAGCAAAGAGTGATTTTTTTTTAAAAAAAATTGCGTTTTTCCCTCTCGATTACAGTGGAAGTAACTGGAAAACTTTGTGGTTTTTCTTCTCAGGAGTATGCTGGAAAGCTCGAAGTCTACAAAGTTGACACCGACAAGAGCCCCGGCCTGGTAGAAAAATACAAGCTTTACGGCCTCCCAACTTTGGTCATGTTTAAAAACGGTGGAATAGTCTCTGGAAGTCGAAGAGAAGGAGCGATCACCAAAGCCAAGATCAAAAGTTACCTGGACGATTTTCTCCAGTCAGTGGCGGCATGAGATTCAAGGTACTCGCTTTCTCTCGCTCGTTAGCTTTGAATTCTTCTCGACATTTATTGTTCTAGAGTTCCAACTCACAGGCTAAACGCTCTATCCCGGAGGCCATTTCATCTGCCTGCCTCCCATGATGTGCAAGTGTAGATGGTACGTCGATTGGCCTGGTACGTTTCAATCCAGCAGGAGAGAACAAAGAATTGGATCAAAAGAACTCGAGCGAAGTCTCTTTGAGAAGATCTCCACTTACATCCTTTGGGGCCATCGTTGATCACAACGCGATATCCTTCCTGGAGCTTCTCTTGCTCGCCGATCTTCTTGGCAACGTAGAGAAGGTGCCCAAGAATCTCTCGGTGCCGCTTCTCGGCCTAGAAAAAGAAGAAAAACAATCCAATTCTTGTTTCCTAAGAAGACATGGAGATTTTCTCACATTCGCAAGACGAGTGAGTCCATCACGCTGCTTGGGTATCAGGATGACATGAACCGGCGCTTGCGGCTCGATGTCTCGAAACGCCAGCGCCTGTGAAGCATGGAAAGAAGTAACCTCACAAAGAATTAAAGTACTTTACCTTGTCATCTTCGTACACGATTGTGGCATTGATCTCCTTGCTCAAAATCTTGTCAAATCTGCGGCAAAGGCTTAAATTTTCCATGGCCAACAAAAAATTGATCCATCGCTTACATTGTCGTCCCGCCATCGTCCGCCGATTTGGCCGATCGCTCCTCCTCCATCGCCAAGAACCCTCCTTTTAGGGCAAACTTGTCTTTTAGGTCAAAACGACCCTCTAGGATTAGGTCAAAATGGAACAGAGTACTAGCCTCCATAGCCACACATACCAAAGACACACTTGGTGCGCTTTGGGCAGCGCCTCCCGCAAAAGCCACAGTTGTGGACGTCCCGGTCCAAGTTCTTACACCTCCCTTGGCAGCAGGAGCGCGAGTACTTGCAGCGGTGGAAGCAATGGCCGCAGTGATTCACGTCCCTGGTAACGTCCACGCAAATCCAGCCGCAGCAAATCGGCCCCGCCGGCTTGAATCGCTTGTCCAGGCAGATCATCGGCTTACTCGAGCAGCCCATCGTTCGTCCGACCTGTTTGAGGTAGCCAAGAGCGCTGGAGAATTCTTCCGAGTTGTCTGATCTGTTTTGGAGCTGCGATCGCTGCTGCTGGTTGCTTGATCTGCTCTTCGGACCTGTTTTGGTGGAGCTGCTGCTGCTGCTGCTGGCGGTGGCAATCGAGGAACTTAGAATGATTAGCAAAGCTTGGACGAGCAACTTGCTCGCCATATGGAAGAACTTTGTCTATTTTTCTAAAAAGAAAATTACCGAATAGCAATGTCGAGCGAATCGACGAAGAATGAATTGTTCTGTGAATCACGCGATGCGGGATGGACCTAAACCACATCCGAGAAGACAAAACGTTTTTAGATCCAGCGCGCGGAGGTGTTCTTGAGGAACTTTACTGTAGTAAAAACGAACCTGGCCAGTGGTCATTTCCTTGAAGCGTTGCGTTACTCCGGAGAGCTGGATTGAAACAGACTATACCGAGTGAAAATAGTCCAGGGAGAAAAAAAAAAGTCAAAACTTACCCAGAGGATTCCAAGCACCATGAGCTTTCCATGTCCTTGCTGTAGTCCTGAAACTCTGGCCTCACTCTTCGCACGGGTACGGTGACATAGTAGAGCGTTCCAAGCTCGGAATTGCTGGAAACGTTGAGCTCGACCTTGTCCTCGGACTCGATCTCCACAAAGTCGGCCAGAGCGCCCACAATGTTGTCAAGGATCTTGCGCTTGGCCTCGTCGGTGACGGAGCAGCGGTCGGAGATGAGGATCATCTTGAGCCTCCGCTTGGCAAGCTGCGCATTGGACATGGCTTGCCTTGGAGGAAACAAGATCTTCCAAGCCCTGCTTATCCTGCTCCAAAATCCCTCCTTTTCGACCTTGTCATCCCCGCTGCTGCCGCCGCTGGCGGATTTCTCCGCTAGGACCTGGCAGAGGCTCAAATCCTCCAAAACCTTCCCTGCTCGCGGAAATCTCATCCCCGACCTCGCGCCGCCGCCGGAGATGTTCGCTCCGCGGAAAGAACCTAGACCAGACGCGCTCACCTCCGCTGGAGCTAGGCGCCGCGACAATCGAGCAGCGCTGGCCCTAGCGGCGCCGGCGCCGTCGAGCGCCATCCCCATCGTCGCCATAGCCGCGCATTCAAAACCTTGGAACGCGCCCTTGCCGTTGGGGGTTCGAATCCAGCCCTCTATATTCTCCGAATATCCGTTTAGGTCAAGATGGAAAGCATCAGCAGCATATTCTCCATGTTTAAATTTAAAAAGGCTTGGCGCTTTTTTCGCGTTTGTTAAGAGATCATGAATTTGTGGCCTCCGCGTGTGCTTTGCGTGACCCTGTACCACAGCACACCAAACCCCGGCCTGGAAAATTTCCACCCTTGGCGCAAAAATGTTGGAATCCCTGGCACTCTGGAACAAGAAAAGCTTCTCCGACCAAGAATGTATTAAAGAGCTCCATACCTTTCTTCGCTCTCGCTCGCGTTTCTCATTCGTTGTCTCTGTCTCTCTCGCGAGCAAAGATGAGCTCTTCTTAAGCGCGCCATCGCTTGGCTCTCCCCTGGAGGACGGATCATCAAGAACAGAGAAAGGAAAAGAGAAGCAAGACAAAGAAAATGTGCGTACCGCTTGCTTGCTTGCTTTGCTTTGCTTTGCTTTGCTTGTTCTCTCAAGTCATATAAATCTTTCCTCGACTTGTTTCGAAAGACGCCTTCGCTGACTTTAGACGTTGGAAACTCCCGGATCAGGCCTCTGAGCTATGGCGGCGGCGAGCGAGTGATGGACGTGTATGACGGGATGGAGCCTCCGGAGAGCCAGCACCCCCACTACCATTCCAGACAAGCTTCGGCCCTCCAGATCCTCTCCAAGTTCCTCCAGCTCCAAGACTTCACCAGCGCCGAGGTAAAACCACTCCACCTCTCTCTCTCAATCCCGTCACACAAGTTCGTGCTTGCTCCAGGTGTGGCGATCCTGTCTCGTCGAGTGCTTGGCAACCGGAGCCTTCGTCTTCGCCAGCATCCTCATCATCGTCAGCTGCTCGCAGCAAAGCGCCTCGCCCATGACTGCCATCTCGGTCCTCCACTTCCTCGTCATCTCCTTCCTCATACTCTCGGTGGCTCCCTCCTCCGGCGGCCACCTCAATCCCTGTATCACCTTCATGGCCATGGTGCTCGGCTACGTCTCCCCTTCCCGAGTCGTCATGTACACGGGAGCTCAATGCATCGGCTCCATCTTCGGCTCCCTGTGCATGAAGCTCGTCCTCCCGCACGAAGTAGCGCACAAGTTCGCGCTGGGAGGCTGCACCATCCGAAACTCGGCCGGAGCGGGATTTCCCGTCGGCTCAGCCTTCGTCGCCGAGACCTTCTTCACCTTCTTCCTCATGTTCATCGTCGCGACTTTGGCACTGGACCCGTTCCGAGCTCCGGTCTTTGGAGCCATCCTGGCGCCAACTTTCATCGCTGCCGCTGTTGGTGTGCTGGTCTTCGTGTCCGGAGGCCTTGCCCTGGGGTACTCTGGAGCGGGGATGAATCCGGCGAGGTGTATCGGCCCGGCCGTTGTCATGGGAAGCCACAATGAGGAGCTCTGGCGAGGACACTGGCTATGGTGGGTTGCTCCTTACTTTGCTACTGTGCTGGTTGCCGTGGTCTACTGCCTGGTTCCTCCTCACCACGTTGACATCTATCGCGGCCGAAAGGACTTTATAAGCAGCCTCAAGAAGGCCTTCGGCAGCCACCACCCTCAAGTGCCGAGTGAAACGAGGATTTCGAGCGAGAATTTGACTCCTTAGCATCACGCAACACAAGTGTCAGCTGTTGCTACTTGTGTTGAGCACGACAAACAAAAGAAGAAAGAGCAAACAAAATACTCACCAAGTTGTCTGTCTCGTGCGATGACTGCTTCAAGGATCTTACGTAGTTCATAGTTCATCCCGAGCGTCCTGGCATAAACCACGTCCGGCTTCCTTTTTGATCAATCCAGCTCGCTTACTTGCGTCGAGTGTAGCACGTCTCAGCACGTCGTCATTGGCTGGCTTGCTTCAGTTGGAAGCGACTGTGAAACAACGATCCTTCACCAGCACTCTCCCTCCAAAACTTCATTCCCTGCCAAGCAAAAGCCTTGCGTAGCTTAAATATTCCCGGTTAGAGCTTGAAGAGTTTTGCATCTTCCATGATGGCTTCTCCTCCTGAGGTGGAGATATCTCAAACAGGATCACGATCATCGGGAACAATGATCCTGGCACCGGAGCAAGAGCTGACTATAGTCGCACTGAGGCTGGCGATTCTCGAAAAGGCAGCAACAGGTCTCGGAGTGTTAGCCTTTGTGTGGGCGACGGTGGTTCTTCTCGGTGGATTCGTCACCAATATCAAGCCTTTTGATTTCTGGGTCGTCTCCGCGCTGCTGCTCACTGAAGGAACTCGAGTTTTCAGCCGAAGTCACGAGCTGGAATGGCAGCACGCAGCGGGAGGCTCTGTCCGGCTCCACTCCAAGCTCAAGTCGGCAAGCTCGAACACACTGCTAGCGATCCGGTCGGCTCTCAGCAACATACATGTGATCCCCGGCGAGCAGCAGCAAAGCTCCGATCGAGGTGATGAAAGTTTTGCTTCTGACGCTTGTCGTCTCCGAGTTCCTGCTCCAGTGAACTTCGATGGCTTTCATGTCAAGAGGACCTGGTCCTGGAACACTGTTCCTCTCGTCCCTTACTCCCACCGTTACTTCTCAGCCCGTCGCATAAGTTTCATCCTCCATGTCCTTCAGTTGGCCTCGGCCGTTGTCACGATCGGTTTCTCTCTGGCACGCCTCATCCAGCAAGATTATGTCATCAGCAGAAGCAGCAGCAGCAGCAACCAGGTGCGAACAAATCTCGGCTCCGGCCTCAACATCTTCTACTCCTTGTCACTCGTCGAGGCCTCCATTTTCCTGGCGGAGCGAGCTTACTTGGAGTACAACCTCAGAATGAAGGAGCTTTTGGTGAAAGTAGCCAGAAAGTCACAGCTTGGCGAGGACCTCTTGGACTTCATTCGCCAGTTCTTTTACGACGTCTACTCGAAATGCCTGAAAGAAAGCATTTTTGTCGGACTAAACTTGGATCTGGTAACTTACAGCATTGCGAAAATCCAGTCCAACAGCGGAAACGAGCAGCTCGGTGGCGTTCTCATGCTCTCGACGTTGATTACGCAGGAGCAGTTCTTGGAGGACACCTTACGGACGGTTGGCACAACACCTGGAGTCACCGAGCGCCTTCTGGAAATGATCACCTGGAGGAACAGGCAGGAAAAAGAAATCAGAAGATCTGCATCGAAAATTCTATGCCAACTTGTAATCCACAAGAGCAACAGCTTTCGGGTGATGGCAATTGCTGGAGCACTGGAAGGTATTCTAACTTTGCTTCTGGATGAGGGAGATAGCGATGAAGAACTGGAGTTTGACAATAGCGAACTCACGTTGCATGGGTTGAGAATGCTCAAGACTCTGGCAAAGGACGACAAGAACTGCGTTCAGATAGGAAATACTCGGGGTCTACTCTCCATTCTCGTAGCAAACATAGAGATCAAAGGCAGAGAAAAAGCACTGGGCCAGAAAAGCCAGAAGAAAATTCTCAAAAAGACACTCCAGCTGCTTCAAAGGCTAGTGTCGACAAAAGGAGAACACGGGAGGGCGCTCAAACGTGACATCACAAAAATTGTCTTTACGTTACCGAACTTGCGAGATGTTCTTCAGCACTGTGGAGCTCATCCAGTTCTCCGGGGTCTAGCTGTGGACATCATCACAAGCCTGGCATTAGATGATGGCATCAAGGAGAACATAGCAGGAACTGGCGGGCTAGTTCACAGCCTTCTAGCTCTATTTCTTAAAGACGAACACGATCAAGAAGGCATCGAATTCACAGTGCGCTTAAAGGCTGGAGAGGCTGTGTACCTTTTAGTCCTGAAGAGCTCCAAAAACTCCTCCCGAGTTATAAGATCACATCAAATGCTCGAAAGCTTCATCGCCATTCTCAAAGCTGGGAACCAAGATGTAAGTGCCTGTGCAGGGAACATATTGAGAAGTATCTGGCCATACCTCTGTCACGACGAGCAACTAGAAATCGCCAGTGAAACTTCTTGGCTCCTCCAAGAAATCACCCAAGCTCATGGAAAGCAGCTGGAAGCTTTCCTTGGTCTAGCTGCATCAACAGTGCCCGTTAGCACAGAAATTCTTTCGAACGGCAGAAAAGAACTAGTCTCTAAAGTCATGAACTTAACCTTTCATGAAGCGTCCCTGGAGCTGCCTAGAACTCGACGGCACACTGTGGAGCTTGCTCTGGCGCTGATGAAGAGAGATGGCTACTTTATCCGCGCGTTCAGAGCCCAGGGAATGAAAGAACAGCTGCAAAGGATGCTTGATACCATCTCAGACGTGGACAACTTCATCACTTTCTCAGGAGCGATGGGATTAACACTGCATGCTCAAGCGATGGAAGAACTTATCAGCTTAGCTTTAGAAGAAGTCGACAAAGACCATCACTAGTCGAGATTGTACCTGGTTTGTCACTGTTACAGTTCGAACATTCGCAGATTCAGAGACCGCGATCGCGTGGCGCTCACCTCGCCCAGAATAAACCCTAACCCCAAAATTTGAAATGCAAGGTTTTGGCGCTTCTCCTGCAAATTTCAATGCGTTTGTAATTTAAGCAAGATTTTGTAATCCATTGTCGTCTAGTCCGGTCAGGATACCTGGCTTTCACCCAGGCGACCCGGGTTCAAATCCTGGAAATGGAATTTTCTCTCACTTTTGGGAATTTCCTCTTGATCATATAAAGTTCCCTCTTGATGGCACCACTTAATCGCAGTTACGACATTTGAACACAACATTAGGTGCTTTAATGGTTTTTCTTTTCACACCATACAGCTGATTACTTAGAGAACACTAGGCTAAGTACACTCCAGCCCCCACCCCCTCCTTTTGGCAGCACCATCACCAGGTGCAACTCGCTCATGAACTCTGTGGACTCAGTGAACTCGATGCTCAAAGATATAGACCTCCAGCCATACGCTCCACAAGGCTCCAGTAGTTGGTGAGGATCACAGAGCTCATGTGTGATGTTTGTATAGGATCTTATGGAGCAAGTTTGTCGCCTATCAGCTCCCCAATTCTATTGAAAGTTTTGGGTATTTTAGACTTGTTCTCTATGTATAAGTTTATAATATTGCATCAAAGTCTTTAATTTAAAATAATTTATTGCACTACTGGTTTGGTTTAATAATAATTATATGGCTGTTATGTCTAGCTGCATACTGCAGTTATTTTTGTTATTTTTATTGTTGGTATAGAAAAATTCGTTGTGCATTGTATCTAACGACACTTATGAGAAGTTTAACATTTTTACAAGTAGAGAAGTTCATATGAAGTCAAATTAGTATGCATCACACATTGGTAAACATAAAGATAAATTATATATATATATTTTTAATAATTATATGTTACCAAACTATAATTATATGTTACCATAAAGTTTGGTGAGAGCTTTAAATTTGCATTTGACTTTTAATTTTGTATTATACTCCATAAAAAACAGCCATATAGTATCTCTTTAAGTAACTATATAACTTCCTTTTAGTAACCATGTTGTGAGTGTTTATTTCTAGCTCTACACTTTCATACTTTATAATGTTAGGGTAAAAGCTATACAAGCCAAAAATATGCCTTTCCAAATTTAATAATTTATAAACACAAGATTAATGCTATTATATATCAACTATTAAATGGTAGAATAAGTGTTTAGGAAAGTTATAGATTATAAATACCAAAATTAATAAGACAATAGAATATCCCAGAATATCAAAATACTTTAAGAAAACCACTAAATAAACTTAAATACAGCAAACATTCTCTTTAAGCACCAGCACCTTGTCAACAGATGCAAAAGTAACAGATTGCCAGCATCTACTTGTTTCCATGCAAAATCCATGTTGCTCTATGCTGCACCTTGACTTCACGCCTTCCAATTCCATCAACGTGAAAAGTTCTTTTGGGAGTTAGCTCTGCAAAGATAAAGGAACTAGCCTGTAGGAATCAAAAGCCCACTTGAGGCCTCCAGTAGCATGACTATGTAAGTAGAGCAATTCAGGAAACAAGGAAATGGGTGTTCCATATCCAATACCCTTTTGCATTCACTAAAATACCGGTGACCAGGTTGTCCAGAAAGAAATTGTTTTCAAAGAAAGAATGGAAAACATGGCAATTTGTTGTCTCATGGCTCCAGCTAGACACCCAATGACCCCAAAAACATGTAGTTTCCATATGCGCTCATATGGGGAAGAACAAAAAACAACATGGGAACAAATCAATCCTTGCTAGCAACCAAGATTTTCCTGGAGAAACAAGCATAGAAGTCCACCACCTTGACTCTCCCATGGATCCATTTGAGTAGTAACTCTCGCGATAAATGCTGGCATTGCTTTGTGATGCTAGGGAACGTCATTGTCACAGAGATGGAGAGTCCAATGGAGGAGCTCTCAATGATGTATTTTATCTAGCTAAGTGCTTATGCTGGCATGACATAAGATTGCGATGTCCATAAAACTTTTATTATAATGGAAGAGTTGATAAAAAAAAACCCGTAAGTGAAGACGACACAAATGAATAGATGCGAATGATCCTGCTGCTACACCCATATTCCTTCAAGCGTCTGACTTTAAGCGTCCTTAGTGAGGGGAATCTGAGTTGCTATTTGGTATATAATCGAAAGGCGTCTTGCTCTTCATGGTATGAAGGAAATGGATCATTTTTTGCTCTCAACTCTTGGGTTTCCTGCACTTGGATTGTTTTGCTACCGCTTCTTGTGCTCTAAATCTTTGCCTCCAGGTCCGCCTTCTTTTCCCATTGTGGGATCGCTCTTCAGTCTTCGGCAGCCACTCCACAGGCACTTCGCTGAGCTGAGCAGGAGATATGGGCCTCTCATTTACCTGAAAATTGGGATGGTGCCCTTCCTGGTGGTCAACGATGCAAGAACAGCAGAGGTGGTGTTCAAGGTCCACGATGTGGAGTTTGCTGATCGGGGGAGGTCTGAGTACTTCAGGCTCTTCAGCTTCGACTGGAAGGACATGGTATTTGGACCTTACGGCAATTTGTGGAAGAGGATGAGAAAGATAAGCGTGATGCATCTGTTCAGCAACAAAATGGTCAATTCAAGCACGGATTATAGGAGGTCCGAGCTTCAGATTGCAATCCAGTCAATTCTCCAGTGCCACAAACAAGGGAAGCCTGTCAGGGTGCGAAAGATTATGGGGAATTATGTTTCTGGTAACACCAGCCTGACACTCTTTGGCAAGAAAGGCTTGGAAGCAGCCGTGGGAATCCTTGATCAGATGTCGTCTCAGGCTCTGAACTTGAATGTGGGGCAGCTCATTCCCGCACTGGATCGGTTCGATCTGCATGGGATGAATGCGAAAATGCAAAACAAGTTCCTCCCACCACTGAAAGCTATAATTGACGACATAATCGAGGAACACAAGCTGAACAAAGCTCAAGTCGGCTCGGACAAGTTCGTTCCGAAGGACTTCACGGACGTCCTCATCTCGCTAGAGAAGGAAGATGCTCTAGAAGACATCTCCATTGTGGCATTACTAGCGGTAAGTAGATTGTCGCATTAGACCACCTTTGCTCTTACCGGGAAGTCCTGAACTTGTTCTTGTTTGGTAGGATATGATTGCTGCAGCGCTGGAGACGACCATCTCAGCACTCGAATGGATGATGGCTGAAATAGCCAACAATCCTCAAGTCGTGAAGAAAGCCCAGGATGAACTTGACAAAGTGATTGGAAAAGGCCGGCTTGTTGAAGAGAGCGATCTTATGAGCTTGCCTTACATTGAAGCCATTGTCAAAGAGACTCTTCGTCTGCATCCTCCGTTACCGTTGGCCCTTCCTCATTTCAGCCGGAAAGAGGCGATGGTAAATGGTTATAGAATCCCAGCAGGATGCACAATGCTCATCAACATCTGGGCAATAGGCCGTGACCAGACATACTGGAGCGAGCCTGAGGTGTTTAGACCGGAGCGTTTCTTGAAGAACCAAGCCGGCATAATTGGTCAGAACTTCAACGTCATTCCCTTCTCAGCAGGCCGAAGGAGGTGCCCAGGCTACCCTCTGGCGCTGCGTTCAATGGGTTTCGTTCTGGCTTCACTATTACAAGCCTTCAACTGGAACCCCGAAGGAAAAATCTGTCTGGAAGAGGACAAGGGAACAGTGACCTCGCACTTGGCTTCAGAGCTCCTGCTTGTTGCCTCTCCAAGAATCGAGGAGCACCTTCTGATTCCTGCATAATTGCTCCTCCAGGGACCTTAGGGTTCGTGAGATAATATCAGTAGCTCCTTATCATTCGAGTCAGATGTCGTTTTCTGATACACACATTCATCTCGTTTAGGCGCGGCACTAATTTTGGTGGCGCTCAGGGCGTTTCGTCTTGTTGCACAAGTGCTTCGTGAGATCTTCCAGCAGATGGCATCTCGTGGAACATCTTTTCCACACTGGGCACAAAGGCCGAGTCGTAGAGTGCTCGGGAAGTGTCTCCAAACCACTCCCCGCGCTAAAACTTAGTGCAGCCAGGAAAGGATTGGGAGATCATCAGGACCAAGTGTGACCTGAGTTGACTGATGCAAGCAAGGGACTAACAGTTCAAGCGTGCTAAGGGGGACCTATGGTGCCCTGACCAGGAGCTCTAGCATTCTTTCATGTCTCATCTCATCCTATACAGAGCTTTAACTCTGGTGAGGCCCGAGACAACAACAGAGAGAGAATTGGAAGGCCCCTCCAATCAAGCTGATTTGTGGTGTAAAAAAAAGTTTGATGATCAGTAACATATAGCTCATACACTGGATTTCTTCCTTCAATCTTTTGCCTTTGGTACCACAATCCAGGATTCCAATGAATCCAAATTGCCTTACCATTAGAATTGATGCCTCCTACAATCATGGACAAAATGCAGTTTCACTCAACTTTATTGAAACCCTAAAAGTTACATTGATTTTACATTTGGTCTAAATGTTTTATGTGTTTAAGTTTTATTTCAACCACCCAAAGGCACTATTAATATACCAATCTTTTATACTAAAACAATGTTCATTCTCACTATTTCATTGGTAATTTAATGCCACCTATACTATAGTTTTGTTTCTCTAAGACAAGATTATCCATTCCATGGGCTTAACTGACACAAACCATAAAAATATTTTAAGAATATCCTATGACCTGGGATTTAACACTTTTGTGAGTTTGGCCTCCTTATTTGTTTCATTGGTATTGGAGAAGTATATTCTTTTGGGGATGGCAAATAAGTGGGATATTGATCATAATGAGAGGTATAGCATTAATAATGATGGCTATAAAAGAGACTCTTGATAATTTCATTATGCAACAAAGATGCTAAATTACTAAAGTTCAAAGTGGCATTAAAGGGGTTAAGGATTTTATCAATTTCATTAAAGATTTAGACCCTTAAAGGTTAAATCAATCTCATTTCCATGATTACTATTGATATATTAAATATGCAAAGGATTATGGTATTGTGGAATGGAAGTCATCATCAAATGTTTTTTTTCTAAAAAAAAAACTAAAAGGTTGATTATTGTTTGGAGTTGTGAGAAAGTTGTTGATCTTACAACCTTTGTGAAGACAATGTGAAGATTAATTTTTTTTGTAATGAAGTTTACAGATCATGTTTCTTCATGATGGAAGAACTACATCAAAGTTAATTAAAAGCCAACTTTTTAGAGTGATTTGATGAAAGTTTTTTGTGCTTCATTTATCAAGAAGTTTGAAGAGGTTGATCTCATAAATCAGCTGTTAGAAATCATATAAAGGACTTTGTCTTTGGATGTGTATACTTGTAAATTCTTTAATTTTTGCCTTAGTCTTATGGGCACTTATAATAAGCTGCTAAAAGTGTAATGTTTTATCAAAGGTTTGAGCTTAGTAAATGTATAGTAGAAGGTTATAAAAGATTTTTTAGCAACATTGAATAATACTATCACTAAGGCACAGATCTTTTTGCCTAAACCACTAGTCAACTTAGTCAAATTTAGTCAATAGGATGGTCTATAGGGTAGTTAATATAATAATTGTAAGTTCTTAAATTTGAACTTTCTAGAAGGTCATTTAACCCAATACTCTATTTAAATTCAAATATATTTAACCAAATATCCCAAAACCTTTAATCAATGAGGTGCATTTTTATCTATAAGCCCTTTCTTTTTATATTCAAATTTTTATGGATTATATATTAAGTCATTATTTTTGGTTACTAGTCAACTAATGCTTCATATTCAGGGAAGAAACAACTATTATCACGTCATGGCTCAGAAAATAAAGATAGCAATAAGGTTAAGAGACTTTGTTTGGATTAATAAGAGAAAGAGAAGGTGGAGGGTAATTGTTTTTGTTGCCACAAAGTTGGATATCAAGGCAAGGATTATTCTGAAGGGGTAAAAAAATATTAAGGTGAATGTGATGGAATCCATTATAGGCATAGCTTAAGCATTTATTATAATATCTCTTCCACACACTTCATGATAAAATTTCAAAAACCTAAGTCTTAAGTTCATATATGCTTTATTTCGTTAAAGTGGGACTTATTCAGTAAAGTGGGACATTAATTAGCATGTGTCCACATGCCATTTCCTAGTACTTAATTAATATTTATTAATATTTCTATCAGTTTTTTAATTTATTTTTTTATATTTCACAATATTATAACACAAAATCATATGAAAAGTTTTTAATTTATAAATTATAAATCTAAAACTTCAATTTTTTATTGTTGTTATAAAAATGGCATGTGGCCACACACCATAAGTGGGATAATGAAAAGTTCCACTTTAATGAAATAAAGCATATATCAACTATGTAAAGCTCAATGGTTTTATATGTAATCAATTTATGAAAGCCAAGAGGGATATCAAGGTAGAGTGGTTAGTATTCTTTTTGAGCTAGGTACTACACACAACTTTTTGAGCTCTAAGGTGGTAAAGAAATTAGGTTTGCATGTGGAAAAGAATTTACAAGATAGTTATAGTGGATAGATGCAACACTCGTATTTATAGTGAATGGGTTTCAAGTGTTCTTTTAACAGTTCAAAGGATTCTTAGCCATCCTTCATTCCAAGTAATAAATCTTGGTAACACAAATGTTATTCTTAGGAAAGAATAATTTTATGATAAGAAGCCAAGGATTGATTGGGAATGCAATGTTCTACATATTAAAGTTGGTGGCAATGTGAAAGACATTGTCAAGATAGTAATACTCAATTGATTAATGCTTTAGAGTTAGTGATTAAACCTCTTGTGGTTGAGATAGATGTGAGTGACATTGCTATTAAGGTTATATTGTTTCATGTTGAGCATCCTCGCACGTACAGAAGCCACAAGTTTAATACCACACAATAAAATTAACTTACTTGAGATAAAGAGTTGTATGCTATAATTGCTATTGTGAAGGAATGGTGGTATGGATCAAACTTCTATATGGATTTAAACCATTAGTCTCTTCACTATATCTATTGTCAAAAGGATCTTTAAGGTTGCCTTACTCATTCGCAAAAGTTTATGTAGGAAATATTTGTTAAAATTTGATACAAGCATAGACATAATAATGAAGTGATTGATGCATTATCTAGGATGGTGAATTTTATCTTATTCATAAAACTATCTAATGATCTATTAAATAAGCTTAAAGAGTTTATTGACTTCAACTCTTTTATCACTGATATTCATAAAAAGGTTTTATTAAAGGATGTCTCTACAAATTGAAGGGTGACAAGTTTATGTCATTCAAGATATGAGATGGAATTATGGTGAAGAAAGGATGTGTTATAGTTTTTCGTGTTGATAAACTCATCAAATGGATTTTAGTTAAATATTATGATGTGCCAAGTGCTAGGCATCCAGGGGTATTAAGGACATATATATTGGTGAAAAGGCATTTCTTTTAACTTAGGATGAAATTAGATATTAAAAAGTATAATTATGGTTGTTTAACCTGCCAAGTGGTCAAAATTGATTATCAAAAATTCATTAGCCTGTATCATCCTTTATATGTACTTTAGAATAAATGGAATAGCATAATAGACTTTATTAAGTTTATCCAAGACCTTTCGAGAAAATAATGTTATTTGAGTAATTGTGAATTGTTTATAGATTTGTAATTGTTTGATTACCCCACTTGTCCATCCATGTTCACTTTAGCTTTGAATTCCCCAATGGTTATATCATTTGAATATTAAGAAATGATTAGAAGAACTCTAATGAGTTTATTAGTTTTGGAGATAAGTTCAAATTTATGCACCAATTATCTTTAGTTAACTACAATTCTCACTCCTAGTTAGCTCATGTAGTAGATAACAGTTAGCTCATTCAATAGCTAGAGTAACTCTAGTATTTAGAGCAATTTTTTCTACAAGATCTATATCTTGTTAGGGGCATTTGCTAGATTAAGGTTTTCCTGCTATGTTCTTTCTCTTTTCTTCACATCCTCCATGTCCTTCAGCTGGCCTCGGGTATTGTCACGATCAGTTTCTCTCTGGCATGCCTCATCAAGATTATGTCATCAGCAACAGTAACTAAGTGCGAACAAATCTCAGCTCTGCATAATCAACGTCAAGAGCATGAGAACACCACCAAGTTGCTGATTTCAGCTGTTGGCCTGAGTTTTTATAATGCTGTAACTTATAAGATCCAAGTTGTTCTCCATTTGTCGACACTAGCCTTTGAAGCAGCTGGAGTGTCTTCTTGAGATTTTTCTTCTGGCTTTTCTGGGCCAGTGCTTTTTCTCTCCCTTTGATCTCTATGTTTGCTACAAGAATGGAGTATAGACCTTGAGTATTTCCTATCTAAACGCAGTTCTTGTCATCCTTTGCCAAACTCTTGAGCATTCTCAATCCATGGAACGTGAGTTCGCTTTGTCAAGCTCCAGTTCTTTGTCACTATCTCCCTCATCCATAGAATACCTTCCAGTGCTCCAGCAATTGCCATCACCCAAAAGCTATTGCTCTTGGGGATTACAAGCTGACATAGAATTCCCGAGGCAGCTCCTCTGATTTCTTCTTTCTCCTGCCTGTTTCTTCAGGTGATCATTTCCAGAAGGTGTTCCGTGACTCCAGGTGTTGTGTAAACCGTCCGTAAGGTGTCCTCCAGGAACTGCTCTCAGCCTCAATATCTACTACTCCTTGACCCTTATCAAGGCCTCCATTTTCGTGGTGGAGCAAGCTTACTTGGAGTACAACCTCAGAATGAAGGAATTTTTTGGTGAAAGTAGCCAGAAAGTCTTATCCTGGGCACCATATAAACTCTAAAATAGGTCATATATACATACATATAACTCAGCAAGGACACCTCTGTTCTTTTACGACTACTTAAAATGCCTGAAAGAAAACATTTTTGTCAGACTAACGTTACCGAACTTGCAAGATGTTTTTCAACATCGTGGAGCTCATCCAGAATGATTTATCTGTGGACATCACCACAAGCCATGATTATAGCATCACATAGGAACTAGCGACTACTTTGCATCCTTCTAGCTCTATTTCTCAAAGAAGAAGACGATCAAGAAAGCATTGAATTCGCAATGCACTTAAAGGCTGGAGAGACTGTGTACCTTTTGAGCTCCAAAACTCCTTCGTTTGAAACTTTTATCACCATTCTCAAAGCTGACAATGCTTACATGTGTAAGGGAACATATTGAGAACTATCTGGCCATACCCGTGTCACGCTTAGCAACTAGAACTAGAAATGTCCATTACAACTTGTCTCCACGAAATCGCACAACCTCAAAAAAAGCAACTACGAAAATCTGAACGGCAGAGAAGTAGGTGGAACGTGACGGCACACCGGCTCTGGCACTGATGAAGAAAGATGACAGAGCTCCAGGAATGAATGCACAGACGCTTGCTTGATTTAGATTATACTAAACAAAAGTATAATTTCTATATATTTGAATCTTTATTATTGTAAGTATACACAAAGATCACGATCACTTGTGCATATTCGATTGGTTAGGGACAAAGCATATTCTAGAGAAATATCCTAAACTCCATTGCAAAGCATACTCATGGGCGGCTTCACTTGCGTTGTGGGCGGTTTGCCCTGGTATGCCGATCAATGAGACCTGGATGGATTCATCCGGTTTGGAGATATCACCAGCGCCAAGGTAAATACACAAGATTCATAGCAGAGTTCATCGCTTCTGTGGTGCTATGCTTTCTCTCAAAAATCTCAACAGCGTATTTGATATATGTATCAATTTTAGCGAAATTAAGAATATTCTTGGTTTGGGTTGAATTCAAGAAAAAAAAAGAGATATCTCTTATGAGTAGTGGTATGATAGTTGGTTTTATTTAATTTTTAATTTTTTTATTCGTATTCATAACTTTTGACTCTTTATTAAACCTTGCTTCTTATTTTTTACTCGTAAGTATACACAAAGATCACGATCACTTGTGCACAGAGGTCGTCACTTCCATGGTGCTATGCTTTCTCAACACTTAAAATATCAACAGCATATTTGATAATTGAGATGTTATAGGAGGCTTTTCTTTGTGGTGGGTAAGGGCAAGATTGCATTCTAAATAAAAAACTTAAGAGGGAGATTTTTCTCTAGTTATTTATATCATGTTTTTAGGGGCACCATATACATGAGGTAGAAGTATTGCCAATAAAATTTTTCTTAATTATTTTATCTTGAATTTATTTGATATTATTATGCTTCTTTCTATTTTGAATTAAATAATTTTTAATGCTCTTCTAGAAAATTGTGAATTTTTTCTATTTTCTTTTTAGTTGATAGAAATTACCCTTCATTTTACAATTCAAACTCTTTTAAATACATACTGAGTACTCTTTTAACTCAAATTAGTAACTAATTTGAGTAACAAACTCTTTTAAATCTTATCCATAGTCTAAGAAATATATAAGCAAGTTACAATTTAGGCCTCCAACTAAAATGCTATGTGAAGTTAAGTTTATCAGAGTTACCCTATCATGCCTTAGCTATTTCTTTCCCTTTGTTAGATATTTACTTTATAAAGCAGTACATACAAACCAATAAAGAATTTTATATATAATAAATAATATTATGGATGTATGCCATATGCTAATATTATCATATTAGAATTTTGATAGCCATTAGATTGGTTTCAATCTGGACCACTCACTTTTGTATATACATTAAAGTTTTTTAGCTAATTGATCATATTCCATTTCCATATTTCATGTACTAACATTGGTGGAAGTGAGGGTAGTTTTGATTATCTTTGAGAAATGCTTAGATTTAGACTTTTAGTTTAGATTTAGCTTTTTGTATTATCTAGATCTCATTTTTTTTATAGCTTTTAAGTTTTTCTCTTTTGTATTTTTCCTTTTCATTCATCTTCATGGAAAGGGGGATGGTCCAAAGTTGAGTTGAACTCACGAGTTGAGCTCAATTCAACACAAGTCAACTCAAGTCAACATAGTCAATAAAAAGTATTACAAAGGAGATCTAAATTGAACAAATGAAGGTTCTAGCAAACTTTAAAATATTAAAATACATAAATATCTAAGTTAAAAGTTTCTATAAGATTGAATTGTTTAAAAAAGACAAAGTTCATGAGAACCCATCTTTTATAAAACTATATTATTTTATTATGACAACTGTTACAGTTGTCATATTTGATTTGACTACTTAATATTTTGAATACTTTTACAGTCCTAGATACTATTCCTTCATTCAAAAGATTTTTTAGGGTTCTTGAGAAGATGGGAAGCAAGGAAAATACAAGATCTATGAGTAAGAGTTGTAGTGCAAAGAAATGTGAGAATGCCAATTTTTTTCACAACCACAATCTCCATATTACACTCCTAGTCCTTATTACTCATCTGGGAATGTGGAGACCACTATCATGATTGATAAAATGCTCCTGTTACTTCTGAAACAATAATCCAGAACAAGAGAAATGAAGAAATGAACAGCACGGTGGAAAGCACCAAAAAATTTACTCTATAGAACTTTCTATGACATTTGTAATTTACATATTAATTCATATTAAAAACTCTATTGCTTGCCTATATCACAATCCTCTCATATGATAAGACCAAGATATATTTTGCAATGAATCCTCATTAAAAGTTTTCAGGAATTGTTTGTAAATAATGATAAAAGAAATCAAAATCTTTCAAAAGACTCAAAAGTAATATCATATCACAGAATCAATTTTATCTACATTTCCAAGACTGAAAAGCAATCTCACATAAGAGAATGGTAGTGTGCCAATGTGCTTTGCCACTATAATATGGTCTATATTTCCTTGCAGTTTATTTCCTTAATATTTGGCATGTGTAGAAAAGAATATATGTGTAGCAAAGTAGAATTCATCATAATGATAGAGCATGTGTATATATGATAATCTAAAATTCTAGAAGCTTTTATGTTTACAAGAAAGCTATGATTATGAAGCCCTATTTCCAAGATTGACATTTAAAGAATCTGAGTATTGTCAGTGTCATAATAAATAAACCTCATTCCCAAGACTAAAACTTAGTATATAAACTATCTAGAAAAGTTATAGTCATTGTAGGTTTTTTGTTCTCCTTGAAATCCTTAGAAATCTGTATTGAAATGGCTCAAAGGAGAGTCATTGCTACTCGTACTTAACCCCCTAGCATTTCATATCAATCTCCACCTCCATCCCCAAGTTCTACCAACATTCCACTTTCACCTCCACATAACAATCCTTTTTTTGTTGAGGGCTCTAGTGAAGTTGAACTAGAGCTCCCTATATGTGAAATTTTGGATCTTGCTACTAGAGAGGGATTGCCTCAAGCGCTTCAAGAGCAATGCCACATGTTATTGCAAGATTTTGCTCCTAACATGGCAAGACTACTTGAAAGCACAGAACGCTATTACATTTGATGTCCAATATGCTACTTTTTCTTGGATAAGACAAATGGCTCTATGGGTTGGCAAATTTTTCTGAGCACTGCAGGAATTGCCCAACAATGGGTCTTGAAAATATGCATGTGTGGATGTATAATAGATTCAAGAATGAGTTATGGACACATATCCATTATCGCTTCATGGTGAGGAACAATATCCCCTTGGGAAACACTACATTAGCTGGGTTTTTAGGCCACTCTACAGTGGAATGTAAGATCTAGAATTACTTTACTATACTATAGTATTGTCACTATTAAAAGAAAAAATATAATAAAATGATATTAGTTGTAGGTAACATACCTTGTTCTAGAAGGTGCTATCAAATCACATACAATTGTTTACAAAATGTTGAAAGAGGAGATGGCAGCACACAAGCGCTACAAAGTGATGGTGACAGGTGAAAATGATAATTTGCAATTATGGTATCTGACATTGACATTTGATAATTTTACTGACATCTGACACTTTCACTGATATCTAACATATAACAAGCTTTCCATTTTATGTAAGCTCTGAAGAGTGTAGAGTGTACCTTTGCTATTGATGCTAAGTGCTGGTAACTATATGAAATAGTAGAAACTCTAGAAAACAAAGTGGAAAAAGAAAGAAAAGAGGTAGGTGTGAATTTTGAGATAGGGAAGAAAACCTTGTGAAAAACCCTGTAGTCAAACTAGACCCTGAAGTTAAAGAAAACTGCAGAAAAAGTGTGAAAAGAAGAGAAAAAATAGAGGAAAAAGAGTGAGTACCCAAAGAATTTAACCCATACTTGGATTTCACCTCAGAAAAGTGTGATATGCAAATGCAGCCTCTTGATAACTTCCAGTATGCTCCAAGGATTGGCCGAAATTGAGAAAGAAAAAGAGGTCGAAGAGGGGATGCATTGCCCAAGAGTGGTAAGTGTAGAAATGATGAAAGATAGAGTGATATGGTGGAGTGCCGAGATAGTGGTGGGACTCTTAGAAGGTGGCCATCTTTGAAAGTGTTAGGCCTATGGTCTGATATGTTGGATTGACAAAGACAGCAATTGAAAAGGACGGCGTAGTCACTAGGTTGTCGGTAAAGAGAGGTGGCATATGTCCACTAAGCGCTGGAGCAGGAGAAAGTGGCTTTAGCTTCTGTGGCCTCTCCTAAAGATCCACCAAGGTGCCTTGAGTGAATAGGTTCACCTGGTTGGAAGAAAGTCGCTCCAGAAAAGCTAGTACGTCGTCGACAAATGGTCGTAATGATGTCTTGAAAACAGCACGTCCAAATGAGGTGGTGTCTTCTACTGTTGGTGCACATATATGTGTCCGTGGTATGGTGTAAATATGACTTCAAATGGAGATGTGAATGATGGTGAAAGAATAAAAGATGCAAGATGGGCATCTAGAGGTAAGTGCGGGCAATGCTGTTGGAAGTGATTGGTAATGGAACTATGAGTGTAGATGATATGGAATGGGGTGTGAGGAATGTGTGGGGTATAGTAATGGTAAGGGAAGGGCCAAAGAACCTAAAATATAGACCAAGCGAAGCGAGGAACATCCATACAAATGGCAATGCAGCCTAAGCACAAAATCCAAGGCATGGGCCATGGTCCAATGGAGAAACACTTCTGAAAGTAAGAAAAGAAGCCATGAAAGTAAAGTGAAAGAAAGGAAGTAAATGAAAAAGAAGAGAAAAAGAAAACCTCACCAGATAAAGCATTTGAGGTGAGAGTGGTTGTGAGCATGTGGGAGCTCACATCCCTCCGATGTGTTGCTAGACAAAGTAGGGGTTGGTCCAGCCAGGGGAGAACTTCAAAGGTGGTGTGAACTCCTTGAGTAAAACAAGATCGCCATCCTTGAATGGTTTGGTAGACTGTTGGTGATCAATGACTGACTTGACCTTTTGCTTGCCTCGAAGGAGAAGTTAAGTCATGGATTGTCGCTGTTCTTCCAAGGCCAAAACCTCTAAGTCGCGTGCATGAAGCTTGTCCTCATCGCTAAGCTACATCGCTGTTGCATATGGAAGCGAAAGTGAGAGTGATGGCACCTGGATCTCCACTGGAAGCACGGCCTCTGTCCCATAGACAAGGGAGAATGGGGTCACAAAGATGGATGTCTTGAAGTTGACGTCCGAAAGGCCCACAACGCTGTAACCAAGGCTCATGCCAACGCCTTGAGTGATCCTCCACAAGCTTTGAGATGACTATCTTCAATATCTTGTTGCTAGACTTGGCCTAGCCATTGCACTCAGGATAATATCTGCTGCTCTTCACATGCTTGACCTGCAGCCATCGGAGAAAATGCTGCATCACCTATCTAAGGAAGCTGCTGCTATGATTGAAAATCAAAATGGTAGAAACTCCGAATCGACAAATAATGTACTCATAGACAAACTTTGCTGTAGATTTTTGATCTGCCTATCACAGAGAAGTGGCCTCAACCCATTTTGTGAAATAGTCCATCGCCACAATAATGTATTGCTGTCCTTTTGAGCTCGGTGGGTTGATCGGGCCGACGAAGTCAAGTCCCCACTGGAAAAAGGGACCCGAAGAAGTGATGAGCTGGAAAGGAAGACGTTAAACATGGCTTTGGGGGTTGAACCATTGGCACTGCTCACATGCCTTTGCATAGGCCAAGATGTCTTAGTGAATCCGAGGCCAAAAGTAGCCATGGTGCAAGAGGAGCTGTGCTATGACCCATCCCGAGAAATGCCCCACACAAGAGTGGAAAGTATGAAGGAGCTCAAGGACCTTGTGTTCACCCACACACCACAACAAAACTTCCTGAGAAGTCCTCCTGTAAAGGTGTCCATCAAGAAGGCAAAACCCTCGTACTTGGATCTCCAATGCCTTTTGTTGCACTGGTGAGGAATTTGCTGGGAACTGACCTAAATCCAGGTACACTGCAATGTCCTGTAATGCTGCTGGGACCACAAAAGAAGTAGCTTCAGCAACCAAGAACTTGCTCGGATCCATCACATGCTTCCATCGCATGGGAAAAGTTGGCTGGAACTCTTCGATGGTCACAATCCAAGATAAAGTATGAGGACTGTGAACTGGTCACTGTAAAAGAAAGGTTAGCACATTAAAATAGACATGGAAATGGATACAGGCTCCAGTGAGAAAGTGACGAAATCGCTCTAAGGTGTAAACAACAGCCACTACTTCTTTTCCCGCATCTACATACTTCTTCTCAGTCTCCTTGAACGAATGTGAGGCATAGTATGTTGCATGTGGTGGCTTGCCAGGCTGTGAACATTGGCAAAGGCATACTCCAAAAGCCTCTGTACCCGTCGTGATGTAAATTTCAAAAGGAAGTTGTCATTCTGGTGGCTAGAGTACCGGGGCTGTGCAGAGTGACTGCTTTAGTGATTTAAAGGCTTGTTGCTGGGACTCACCCCAGATAAATGGAATGTTGTGTTGTAGCAGAGCTATTAGAGGCCGTGAATGTGCAGCATAGTTGTGGAGGAAACGGTGAAAGAAACCCATTTGCTCGAGGAAGCTGTGAAGCTGCTTCACGTTGGTTGGTAGGTGCCGATCCATAATCTCTTGAGCCTTGGCTATCTGGGGACTTGATCCCATCCTGTAAGACATCAAAGCCTAGCAACTGGCCCTTAGTCACCCTGAATTTACACTTTGCTGGGTTCAATGAAAACCTATGTTGTCGGCAGTGAGTGAAGATCTACTCTAAGTGCACAAGGTGGTCCTCGAAGGAGTCAAAGGTCATGCACAGATCATCCATATACACCCTCAAGGTGCCTCCAATCAAGTCGTGAAAGGCATGGGTCATAAAGAGTTGAAAAGTAGCTCGGCGTTACACAAGCCAAACAAGAGGATGTTGAAAGCGAAGACGCTCCAAGGTGTCTGGAAGGCCATAAGATCTCGATGATCAGGATGAATGAAGATATGATTGTACCCTGAAAAGCCATCCATGAAAGAGTAGTAACGGTGTCCAGCCATCTCATCCACAATCGCATCGATAAATGGAGTCGGAAAGTGATCTTTTGCAGTTGCCTTATTCAAGTCTCAAAAGTCAACATAGAGGCTTAGTTTTCCATTTTCCTTGCATGTAGGGACGAGATTGGCCACCTACTTTGAGCTCTCCAACTGGCTGCCAAAAGTCGCTCAAGCTCCAACTTCATCTCTAAGTGAGCTGTCGAGCTGAAACACCGCATCTTTTGACGGATGGGTTTGGCTGACTCTAAAAGCACAATACTGTGCATGATTGTGTCCATGGAAACTCCTAGAAGCTGGCTGTAGTCCCAAGCAAACATGTCCTTGAAATAGTGAAGGAGATCCAAGAGCTTTGCTACGTTTGTTGAAGCAAGCAATGTGGTGATAAAGACCGGGTCCTTGTCATCACCGAGGAAAACAGCATGAACCCTAGAGTCTGGAGAAACCTTAGGCACAGGGGCTCATCTATCTTAGATTCCTCCTTAACTTTGGAAATCAAAGAGCAGGGAGTGCCTTTTGCCTCTCGCATCATGGTGATTGCTTGATGTGATAACTTGTCTGCCCAAAAGTTTCCTTCACAAGGGACACTTTGAAAAATCACCTAGGAGAACTCATCCTTCAGGTTCGAGAGCTTCGAGAAGCGCTCGGGAAGCTCAGCAAAGACAAACAGCCAGGTATCGATGGCCTCTTGCCCATTTTTTTTGAGGAGCACTAGGAGTCTAAAGGCCCGCTGCTGCTGCAAGCATGGCGGGATGCTCAACGTGATGGGTCCTTGCCTTGCAACATCCTCGATAGCTAGATTGCACTTATCCCAAAGAGGGGGGACTTGCAAGAATTGAGAAACTGGAGGCCAATCACCATGCTCAACACGTCCTAAAGGTCTATGCCAAAGTAATGACCCTCAAGCTCCAAGCTGTCATACCAGGAGCAGCAAACAGGGTTCGTTCCAAGTTGGCAAATCGTAGAAAATATCTGGACATACCTGCTGGCTCAGAGATGGGCAGAGATCTCTGACCAACAAATTGCAACATGGCTATTGGACTTTGAGAAGGCCTATGATCGTGTGGACTGGAGGTTCCTGGAGGAGTGTATGCATATGATCGGCATCCCAAGAGTCATGGTCGCTAGGATCTCATTATTGTACCGAGGAGCTGCAAGCAGAGTCACAATCAACAGCGAGATGGGACTGAGTTTTTAGCTGGGACGCTCGGTACGCCAAGGGTGTCCACTTGCACCCTATCTTTTTCTGATTGTGGCTGAGGCCCTAGGCACGTTTCTAGTGGAAGGAGGGCACATCAAAGGACTCACCTTGCCGGCTGCGAGACAGCAACTCCTAAGAACCACAAGGGTGACTCGGGAACTCTTAGATGGAGCATTCATAAATGACATAGCCTTGTTCCTACTTGCGACCAAGGAGAACCTGGACGCAGCCAAGAAGGCATTGGAGACTTTCAACCTCGCGACTGGTGCAGCAATCAACTGGAACAAATCAGTAGGCATAAATTGGGGGCGGCCAGGCATTGAATCTTGGGGTTAAGACATCAGCTTCTAGTGGCTCCAGCTAGGTAAAGACACTAGGTACTTGGGGATTTAGGTTGGTACCTAATTCAATGCAGCACTCCAGGATGCCACCTTGCTCCAAAGGATACAAACGTCAATCCAGAAGTGGGCTCCTTGGAAACTCGGTTTGCCAGCGAGAGTGGTTGTAGCTAGGAGCATCATCCTGCCTAGTATTTGGTACCACCTCTCAATCTGGCCTATCCTTAAACACACTCTCAAAAAGGTACACGTGATGGTTTGTAAGTATGTGTGGCAGGGCGCGCTTGTCACGAGTAGGATCATGGACAAGGTTGCATGGCAATCAACAACATGTCCACGAGTTCTAGGAGGACTTGGAGTTGTCAATCTGAGTGACATGGCAAAGGCCCTACGGTATAAAATCCTCCTTATGGGGCCTTCAACCAGGTAACCAGGTAACCAGCCTTGGAGACTCATGTTCAGGCTGAGCTTGTTGGCAATTCGACCGAGGCACAACACTGCAAGACTATGGGAGGAGGATCCACATTGGCTTTTTTCTGAAGGGCCGAAGCAAGTAGTCAAGGGCAACACACTAGTTCAAGGGCTTCTTAGGCTATGGAGCAAGTTTCCAATCACTAGGGATATGCTGGGGCGAGCAGAGGACTGGCTGAACCAGCCCCTATTCTTCAATGACCTCTTCAAAGTGGATGACAAGACGCTAGGCAGGGAAGACCACTACACAATCTGGAGAAAGCTGCATGGAGAAGGCTTTCGAATGCTCAAGCAACTAGTGGGAGTTCTGGACAAGGACAAGAAGAAGACTATGAAGCGAATGCAAGTCCTTAACCCAGGACGGTGGAGGAAAGTCCACCTTGATCTTCTCTGCATCATCAGAGCGGTGAGTGAGGCAAAGAAGGGGCAGCTCTGGCCTAGGCGCTGTCTCAAACCGGGAGACTTTATGGCTCTGCAATGGGATGTGGAGCCAGGCAGGGAACGAGTTAGCTTGGGGGCCTAGACATGGGCATTTATGGCCCCAACGCCAACTTGGGAGGATGGCAATGTGGAGGTGTGGTTTGTTGTGTCTCCCAAACAGAATGTCAAGCATCCTTTTCGGGTTACGAGAGGCAACATGCTGCTGCCAACAGGAGACGAACAGGTTATGCCAATGGTGACGGATGACGAAGTCAAAGGCAGGATTCGAGTAGTACGACAAGCTCCAAGGTAGTTTCTGTTGGTTCAATCGATGGCCACACTAGAGAGGGAAGGCATTCTTAGATGGTGGCGACAGCAACTCATCAAGGATCTGGATTGGGACCCAGCAGCATGGAAACAAGGAGCGAAGAGCTTCTTCTCATTTGAAGTCAAGGAAGCATGGGATGGTCTCTTGATCAACAGGGAGGAGGCCCGAGGGGAGATCCCCAAGCTCTGGAAGAAATGGATTGAGCAAGGAGTTGAAGCAAATCAAGTGGTGGACAACATGCTTGCGTTTTGGAAACTACTGGTACCAGAGAAAGTCAAGGCCACCTCTTGGTTGGTGGCAAGCAACGGGCTGCCAGTAGGATAGCGGTTTCAGGAGGACGTATACCGACGATGCAAAGAGTGTGGCGAGCTAGAGACAGTGCGACATGCACATTGGGAATGCGATGTGGCAAGAGAGGTATGGTAATAGATCTTCAAGGCAATGCTGGATTAGGAGACATCCCAGAGTTTGAGGCTCCGAGCAGGAATATCCTCCACTGGTTCGAGGGAGCTAGAGGTCCAGCTATTGGTCCAGCGTGGAGGTGCATTCATCATCTTGGATGACACAGATGGAACATGCGAGTCTAGTGGGATGTAACAGGGGCTGAAGTTGGGATGTCAATCTGGGAGGCAATTGGCCATGAGTGCTGGTCCATCTGGAGAGCGACTAGAGTGCAAGCACTTTGGGAGGCATGAAACCATTTTTGCTTTGATGGGCAACAAGCGACAATATCAGCAGTGGTGGCATTGTGGTGGAGACTCACTCTTGTAGTGGTGCGTCTTCAGTACACCATCCTGAAAGAGCAGGAAAAACCAAGACAACTCGAGGAGTGGAGGTCCTGGTGGCTCCCATGCTTCAGTAGAATGGTAGGTGGTGAGATTCATTGGTAGTGGTGCCCCTCGAACTTTGTTCTACGTTCAGCTCGTGGGGGAGACTTGGATATTGACACGATTCGGTTGGGACGACAACGTCCACTTCTACTCCAGGACTAGGTCTAGTTGCAACACAAGAGGATCATGTAGAGTAGCTCATTGAGAGGGTGGCATGCCTAATTTTTGTATTAGTCCCATTGGGACATGGGGAATGTACATACATATTCAGCCATCCATAGATGCATATATGGAGGTTGGGTTTGAGTCTCAACCCTTTAGTGCTTGGGTTCAAGTCCCAACTCACTAAGGCATGGTTATAGTTTGGAATATAAGGACACTCATATTTCGGTGGTTATGGACTCTCAATAAGGAAACTGGTTTGGGCATACTGCCAAGTGGGGATGCCCCGGAGTAGTGATGCACAATTAGATTACTTAGTGTGAAAGCTAAGCATATCTAACTTGAACACTTTGGTGCAAGTAGCACTAAGGACGTGGTGAATGAGATGGGGATATCCAATCACAGTTGCTATGGATTGTTGGCCAAAAGGGCTGACTTGGGCACACTACCAAGTGTGGGGGATGCCCGCAGAGTCATAGTTAACAACTTAAAAAGTTTACAAAACCTAATACCTATTGACAAACTTGATAGAGTTACTTTATAAAAATGTTTACTGTTCAATAAGGACATTGAACTTTGCTTATAGGTGGTGGAGTTGTGAGAAACAAATCCCTAAGCCCTAAAGAGGAGCTGAAAGGGTGCCATATAGTAATGGCTAAAGCGGAAGCTAAAGAGCATAACACGTTTAGACTAAAAGCTTTCACTTGAAGAGTTGAGAGCGAGAGTGGAACTCCTAATTGAGTGCTCAAGGAATGAGCACAAAGCAAGTAATAAGAGAGTCTATAGAAAAGGGACATAAAAGGACCAACACATAACATGTAGTGGAGTCCGAGATGAGTTCAAGATGGACTAAGATGGACCCAAGATAGAGTCTGAGATGGACCCAAAGATGTACTCTAAGATGGACAGAGATGGAGTCTAAGATGGAGTCTAAAATGGAGTCCAATATGAACTCAAGATGGAGTCCGAGATGGACCGAGATGGAGTCTGAGATGGACCGAGATGGAGTTTGAGATGGACCCGAGATAGAGTCTGAGATGCAGTCCAAGATGGACCCGAGATAGGGTCCGAGATGGACCGAGATGGAGTCTGAGATGGACCAAGATGGAGTTTGAGATGGACCTGAGATGGAATCCGAGATGGAGTATGAGATGGACCTAAGATGGAGTCCGAGATGGAGTTTGAAATGGACCCGAGATGGACCTGAGATGGAGTCCAAGATGGAGTCTGGGATGGACCTAAGACCGAGACTGAGACCGAGTTCGAGTCCGAGTTTGAGTCCGAGTCTGAGTCTGATGGTGAAAGCCCAAAGCATTCATCTCCCAGACCCTAGAGGGTTTGGTGAGCTTCAAAAGTATAATAGGGGGAGGACTTCAGTCGAGCCAATTTGGCCAGGAAAGGCCAGTGTGACCAAGGAAAGTTATACCCACGTGATGGGTGATGATAAAACCACTGAGGAGTCCAAGGCTAGAGTGAATACGGACAAACAAGCAAGGTAGCTTGGTGAAGTGTTCAAGAGCTAGCTCTAAGCCTCATGGGTACTCTCCTCACTTTCCACCTTTAGGTGCCTTAGCCATGTGGTTAGAGCGAGGTTCCAATGAGCTACACCAAGTATCCAAGTAGATAGTGACACCCACATTTAGATTGGGAATATTGACCATTCGGTCTCTTAGAGGAGCTTACGTAGAGCCACGGTGTTTCAAAATGTCATCCAAAAATCCCAGACTATAGAAAAGAAGAGGAACAATCTTCTAATGTAGTGACCAAGGATATGGTCACATGATGAGGAAGTCCTAAAGGACAATAGGACTTAGTGGTCGGGCCTTTGTGCCTTGATCCAGTGGCGGGTTGGCAAATATGGCCATGGATGAAAAGGGATTTGGTAGGGATGGAAGAAGGGACATTGGGGAAGGGTGTTCCCCATGTCTCTGGGCATTTTAACCATAGTCAATAGATGACCACTTGTGGATGGATGATTTAGTCTTTGAGAGATGGGACTTTGATGTAGGTGGTGTTAGATCACCGATGTGATAAAGGTGAATGGGCATGGCTTTAAAATAATAGGTTAATATGTTGGTGGTACCTTTAGGTGTTGGTCATGGGATCGAACAGGTGAAGCACTTGGACCAAGTGTAAAGGTTGAGTGGCATGGATGCCATTTTCGGGGCTAGCAAACCCCAAGTCTGGAATAGGACTTATGGAGATTGTAAGTGATACTCTTCCAAGTGGTCGAAGATGTAGTTAAGTAACTAAAGTAAAATGGAAAAATTAGTCGTTTGCAATTTATATTTGAGGCAATTTATGTTTTAGTGTCTTGGCTGGGGATATGCCATACTTTCATTAGTGTTTATCATCCATAGATAGATGGTTTGGTGGAATGGCTTATTCGAACCTTCAAAAGGATAATTATGAAGTATATTAGCTTTCAGCATTCAAATTGAGGATGGTTATTCCCTGTCTTTTCTATATATATATGTTATAGGGGTACAAAATTCTATTGGTGCTTCACTATATAAACTCCTATATGGTTATGATCTGATACTACCTTCACAATTGCCATAAACTGCCGATGCTAGATCCTAGGATTAATATGTAATGAGCATTCTTCTATTTATCCAAGCAAAGTCTGCTGAACATGTAGATGTAAGCGACTAAATTTTCCATTCTACTTTAATCACTTAAGCATATATTTAACCATTTGAAAGAGTCTTGCTCATAACCTCTATAAGTCTCATTCCTGATTTGGGGACTTGCTAGCCTCAAGAATGACCCTTATACCACTTAGTCTTTGCACTTGGTCCAAGTATTTCATATATTTAATCCCACAATAGATACCCAAAGGAACCACAAATATATCAACCCATTATGCTAATCTCATTAATAGTTCAAAACCATTTATACCATAATTCCATCTCCCAAAGACTCATCCATTAGTGGTCATCCCATGACCATATGTTAGTATCATTTTGATGCTTAGAGATATGGAGAACACCCTTCCGTAATATCCCTTCCTTGGTCCCCACCAAATTCCTCTCTATCCACAGTAGTGTAAGTGATTAATTTTTCCATTCTACTTTAGTCATTTAAGCACACTTCTAACCACTTGGAGGAGTCTCACTCACAACCTCCATAAGTCCTATTTCGGACTTGGGCTTGCTAGCCCCAAGAATGGCATCCCCACCACTTAGCCTTTGCACTTGGTCCAAGTGCTCCACGTGTCCAATCCCATGACCGACACCCAAGGTACCACCAACATACCAGTCTGTTACGCTAGGCCATGCCCATTCACCTTGGTCACATCAGTGGTCCAACACCACTTGCATCGCAACCCTGTCTCTCCAAGACTAGGCTTTCCGTCCATGAGTGGTCACCCCAGATTCACTCCTTAGCATCCTAAGGATGCCCGCAGATATGGGGATAGCCTTCCCCAATATCTCCTTTCCAGTCCTCACCAAGTCCCTTTCTGTCCATGGCCATGTTCACCAACGCTGCCACTAGATCAAGGCCCATAGGCCCGACCACTAAGTCCCATGGTCCTCTGGGACTTCCTCACTGTGTGACTATGTCCTTGATCACTGCACCAGAGGGCTACTCCTCTTCCTTTCCCCAGCTTGAGACTTTGGGACAACATTTCAAAACACCGTGGCCCTACGCGGGCCTCCTAGGTACTCGCCATGCCTTCTGCCTTTGGGTGCTTTAGCCATGGGCTTAGAGCGAGGTTTTGTTGAGCCACGCCTGGTATCCAAGTAGGCAATGCCACCCAAACTTGGATTGGGAGCATCGGCCAATCGATCTCCCGGGGGAACTAGAGCCGGCTCTTGAACACATCACCAAGCTACCCCGCTTGTCGGTCTGTGTTCACTCTAGTCTTGGACTTCCCAGTGGGCAGCTCATCACCCAACACTGGGT
>NW_003314262.1:2107577-2111947 GCF_000143415.4 Selaginella moellendorffii | reverse complement strand
AACTGGCCTTTCCTGGCCAACTGGCTCCACTATAGTCATATACTTTTGGGGCTCACCAAACCCCCCAGGGTCTGGGAGACGAACACTTTGGGCTTTCACCCTCTTAGACTCGGACTCAGACTCGGACTTGGACTTGAACTTGGACTTAGACTCGGGCTTGGGCTCGGTCTTGGCCTCGGCCTCAGTCTCGGTCTTGGCCTCGGCCTCGGTCTCGATCTTGGTCCCAGTCCGGGTCTCGGTCTCGGTCCCGGTCCCGGTCTCGGTCTCGGTCTCGGTCTCAGTCTCGGTCTCGGTCTCGGTCTCCACTTTGGACTCCATCTTGGGTCCTTCTCGGACTCCATCTCGGATTCCATCTCAGGTCCATCTCGGACTCCATCTCGGTCCATATCGAACTCTATCTCAGACTCCATCTTGGGTCCATTTCATACTCCAACTCAGGTCCATCTCGAACTCCATCTCGGTCCATCTCGGACTCCATCTCGGACTCCATCTCGGTCCATCTCGGACTCCATCTCGGACTCCAACTCGGGTCCATCTCAGGTCCTCTTGTGTCCCCTTTTTTAGAGACTCACTTATTGCTTGCTCCGTGCTTGTTCCTTGAGCACGTCGTTGGGAGTTTCACTCCCGCTCTCAACCTTTCAAGTCGGAGCTTTTAGTCCAAATGTGTTATACTCATTTGGCTTTCGCTTCGGCCACTACCGCATGGCAGCCTTTCGGCTCTATTTTGGGGCCTAGGGATTTTGTGTCTCACAAGCAGTACTTGCCAATACTGCCACTGGGTTAGGGCCCAAAGGCCTGACCATTAAGTCCCATTGACATTTAGGACTTCCTCACCAAGTGACCATATCTTCTCTTCCTTTCCATAGTTTGGGACTTTGGAACATATTTCAAAACACCATAACCTTACATGAGCCTTGTGGATATTCCCCCCGCCTTTCGCCTCTTGGTGCCCTAGCCAAGTGACTAGAGCAAGGTTCCAATGAGCCATGCCAAGTATCGAAGTAAGTAGTGCCACACATATCTGAATTGGGAGCATCGACTATCCAATCTTCAAAGGAGTTAAAACCAACTCTTAAACACTTCACCAAGATACCCATTTGTCTGTTTATGTTCATTCTAGCCTTGGACTCCTTAGTGGTTATATCATCACCCACTACATAAATATAGCCTTCTTAAGTCATATTAGCCTTTCCTTGCCAAATTGGTTCCACTGGAGTCCAACCCCCACACACTCCCTACTATACATTTGGAGCACCCTGCAACACCATCAACACCCTCAGCTTCCATCACTTAAACCCAAAATGTCCAACATCCCTTCTTATCTGCTTTTCGAGCAACTCTCATCAGGAACTTAGCATCCCAATCCTTTGAGGAGTGCTTTTGCAATTAGAAGGACACATTGGGATGCCCTTTTAAATTCAATGTGATGCAACTTTGTCTAGCACCATAAATCCTTTTAATATATTTATTAAAAAAATCCATACCAAACACCATCTGAAAATCTAGTATCTTCAACACTAGCAAGTCCACCTTTTCTTTCCACTTGGATATTTTTATTGGAATATCACTCATAAATTTTCTAACTACTTGCCCACCTTCTACAAACCAAAAGTGTATGGGCAACATCTGCTCAGCATTCAATCTTAACAACTTAACTAAGTCTTCAAATATCACATTATGCGTAGCTCTCGTATCAATCATCACTCGAATTCGGTATTTGCAAACAAAGCCTACCAGATACATCAACAAATCAGTGTTTGCATTGACTGTGAGAAAAGCTTGAGGACAGTAATGAAAGTAACTCACCTCCTCTTCCTGATAGTTTGCATTGACCAACTCATCAACCCCTTTAGCTTCACCACCACTGTCTTCCCTCATGACATTAACAAGACTTTGTCTTATGCTTGTTGGGACATTCTAAGGACCTATATCTTGACTCTCCACAATGGAAGCAATGACCCACACTACCCATTCCACTAGGAGCAGGTTTCGCAAGTTATTGTTGCTTGTATCCACCAAAAGGAGGAATAGAGGACCTAGGACCAGAAGAAACTGCTGGTGGTCACCAACCACCACCACCTTTGTTAATCATTGCTTGTGAGCCTCCAGAGTGGAACCTTCCTTCCACCCTCTTTTTCCAATCACCTTCTTTATTCCTAGAGTTCTTATTCTTGTCCGAGGTACCAGTATATGGCTGCTGATACTGTTCTATGAGTGAGTGACTAAAGGCAACTTCCTATGCTGCCTCCTTACACTCCAGATATGTCTTCAACTTAAACTTCAAACTCTCATTACGAGAAAGTGAACTTAAACCTTCCAAGAAATAACTTCGAGCATCTTCATCATTCATATTTGCAATCATAATGCACTTCTGAGCAAACACATTAACGTAATGTATAATGTCCCCTCATTGCTTCAACCACCACAGCTCTGCATGAAGTCTCAGACTAAGATCATCCAGCAAGTATTCCTTACGGATATGAGATTGCATCTTGGTCCAACTTCTAGCTGCTTTTTTTCAACACACATTTGGTGCTACCAAGTTTTTGCATGATCGGTGAGAAAGAATTGCATGCATACAACTTTCATACAATCATCTACATCTACTGCTATGAAATAGTTTTCCATATCGTAGACCCAATCTTCCAAAACCTGATAGTTCTGTATACCTCTAAAATTGGGTGGTTTTGGAGGTTTGAAATGCAATCGGGGTTAGTTGTAGAACTTCATCATCCTTAGAACTTGAAGAGGAGTTTGATTGCTTAGGTTTAGTTGGTTTAGCTACCTCAGCTTCTTTATTCCTTTTCTTGACTCAGCTTTTACTTCTTCTACAACATCTCTAGTAGAAGTTTCTTCCTCTCAATTCGCCCATCTAGAGGTTTCAACATCATCAACATGGTTCCTTTTTACCATCCTGCCAGCTGCATGCACGCCTCTATCAGTAATTGAACATGCATACAACGTTCTTACCAAATGGTGTAGTCTCACTAATCCTACATAAGTCGCTTCAGATCTACTAAAAAAGTCTCTATGTATGTAACTTGAGTCAGAAATCCCGACAAAAGTTGGATAGGAATTGTTGAGACAATGCTCTCTAATACCAAATGTAACACACCTAAATTTAGAGCCAAACTCTAAGCCCATCGCACTATGAAACGAGGGTCCAGTACAATCCCACGACCACTAGCTCCCCGTATCCAGCACCTACATGCAAAATGGTGTCAGACAATGTCTGGCATGATTTTGGTATACCAGTGACCTAACGCGAGGAGGAGGGTACCCCATTAACTAGAGCAGTATGGAGCTTGGTCTTAGACTCAAGCTAGATGCAAAACAAGGAACAACACAACCCAGCAGAAGCCAAATGCTTTGGGCTTTCACCCCAAGCTTCCCTTAGTACTAGGAGTTAGTCTCCGGGACTAACTCGAAACTTACTAAATATGGAATAGTGCTAAATTGCGAATTTAGACATGGGATGAATACCACTATGTTCAGGCTAATCTATACATTCTGTAGATATGCCAAATTAGCAAATCTAGACACTTTCCATAATTAACCAATAGAACGAAATGAGACCAATACAAAGGGTATGATAGCAAAGGTGTTTAGCAGATATAGTAAGCTATCATGTAACGATATTGAGGGACTCAATATCGAGGGGGTTCCCAACACTAGCAAGTGCAAGTCAGCAAATGAGTTTCTCTAACCAAGTCAAGTATGCTTGACAAATAGCGTTTAAGAATTTTGTCCTTATGCTCATTTAGTCAAGTGCACATAGAATGACTAGCTTCTCAACTAGCTTGGGTGGAGACCAGAAAAGGAACCAACAATATCAACCTCCTACCATCATAGCAGTAAAGAAAGAGTGTCCGTAAGGACTAGCTAATAAATATCTTTCAATACCCAAAGTCACATTAAGTCACATTATCCTTTTCTAGCCAAATTGGTTCTAATGGAGTCCAACTTCCACATGCGACACCTTCTTAAGTCACATTATCCTTTTCTAGCCAAATTGGTTCTAATGGAGTCCAACCTCCACACATTCCCTACTTCACTTTGGAACATCCTACAACACTCGGTCTTGGCCTCACTTTTGTCTCAAACTCCATTTCAGACCTATTTTGAACTCCATCTCGGACTCCTTAGACATCATTTGAGACTCCTTCTTGGACTCCATCTCGGACTTCTTCATGGACTCCATCTCAGACTTGGCCCCAACACTTCCATGTGTCATGACACTTTGCCATGTGTCAGTACTTCTTTTATCCCCTTCTAGAGACTCATTCATCAATCACTTCATACTCATTCCTCAAGCACTTTGTTTAGAGTTCCACTCCCATTCTTAACTTTCTGGGTTGGAGGTTTTGGTC
>NW_003314262.1:2106059-2107477 GCF_000143415.4 Selaginella moellendorffii | reverse complement strand
TTATGTCTCACATTAGGCCACATATAAATGGGATAATAATGGCACTACAACTCCTATCATAATCCATCTATAAAGTATGAAATGGATGACTTAGTATTAATTTGTTTTTGCAATTTTATATTACATAGTTTATTTAAGGGGCTCCTTGCTTAATGGAAAGAACTGTATTAAGTGTTGTGGCAAGTTGAACTACAAGTTTATAAAATTTGGCATGATGTTTAATAAGTCATTCATTTAAAAATTATCCATATGTAATAACTAAAGCACTTCATATAAAGGGGTTACGAATAATTGGCACCACCTATACATCCATCTATGTCTCCTCTTAATATTCCTTTAAATTCTAGCCCATCAACTAGAGAACTTTAATTGCCTTCCATCCTTTTAATAGAAGGGGATGATGTAAAGTCCAAGTGTCAGTGATAATGTTGTATACTAATATTAGCATAGTGGGATTTTAATAGCCATTGGATTGGTTTTAATTTGGACCACTCATTTATATATATAAGTTATGGTTTTTTAGGCTTATTGATATGCACATTTTATATTTCATTTCCATATTCAATACACTTATAAATAATAATTTAAATATTATTAAAATAAGATAATAAAATTTATAATTCTAGTATCTTAGAACTTAAAGTTTTGGTTATAGATTAATCACTACTTGATTATTATTTTTAAATAAAAAACTTCGTCAATGAGTTTTCAAATTTTACTATTCATTAAGTTTAGCAGTTATAAAACTATAGAACCCTAGAAGAATTCAATGTAATGAGAAAATATTTGATATTGTATATTTTTAATTTATTAATATTAATATTAATATTAATGGTAATTATAACTCAAAGTATTCGTTATGAAGCTGGTGATTATGATGTTCTTAGTGAAGAAGTAACGCATACAATAATAAATGTTATTCAAAACGCAATCAATTCTATACCAAATGATGCATTCCCACATGATCAAAGTTTACATGGACCTTTATTAATTACAAATCCAGATAGAAGTACTACTTATATTGGATATGGTATTTTTATTTTAGAAACAATTAGAGAACTTTCTAGTGTAGAAAATGGAGGTGGTGTCAATGTAGGATCTATCATTAGAGATTCATTAAATTATATTATGCATCGTTCTAGTATTGAAATTATAAACTTTTGCAGCTTCATTTCTAATAATAAAGACTGACAATTTTATCATCTATTATTTTGTTAAAAATTATATTTCTCATCGACAACAAAATATTGTCCTTGAAAATTTAAATTATGAATGCAACACATTTTCAAGTATCTTAATGAGTGGGTATACTAATATGCCACATCAATATCTACTCTCAACACATTTTTTAATGTCTTTAAATCATAAGGCATATATATATTTAAGTTATGATTGCAATTTAGTTTTATATACATATA